>NC_142601.1:3042314-3217120 GCF_041222555.1 Hakea prostrata | reverse complement strand
AACCTACTAACCACACAACAACAAGCCTTATCCCAACTAAATGGGATCTGCTACGTGGATCCTTGCCTTCCAATCAGCTCTCAAAATCCTATCGACCATTTCAAGTAAAAATTCCATTTTATCCTAGGGGAATCCTAAAATTTAACATAAACCAATTTTTGACCTATTCAATCTTATTCATCAAAGATCCTGGAAAGATCGACTCTTAGATGGTCTCTTATCGGTCTAGGACTACAATATGTTTTCTTAAGTTTGTAGAGATTTTTGTGCTATAAGCTGAAGTTTTTTGGAGTTTTAGTATTTCATGAAGTTCTGATGGGGGCATTTGATAAATTTACTGAAGTATTCAGGCAGGAAGGAGAAAAGCAGAGGGGCTTCAAATAATTGTTGGGCTATAGGATACTGAATCTAGGACATCTAGCCTGTCCTTCAGATTTCAGAAGATAGCTCTTTGGCTGTGAGATGTAGGGAACTTTCTATATTGTAGTATGACTCTGGAAAAGTGCATGAGAAGCTTAATTTGTTTCCTTCACATAAAGTAATACCTGTTTTATTATTTTGTAGTGTTTTTTTATGTAACTCAAAACCATGTATATATTTGAAAGAAAATGATCCCCGCATGGCTACTGATCCATATGCCCTTTCACATGTTTCAAATTTGTTGTTTTTTACTCTCCTGGCCATGTGGGCCCCAAAGATGATGCCATTCTCCACCTGGCCAGTGGTGTGGCATGGTGCATCCTCTCTGACTTGTGCATGGGCCATGGGATAACTTCCAATTGCTGGATTAGAGCCATGATATATAACTTGTATCTTACCTCATTTTGAGTATTGGTATTACACAATGTAATGTATGGTGTTTTGAAGTTGACGATCAGGCTGTAAGTGAATTTTTTTAATTCAGAGAAGAAATAATTGAGGTAATTTCCAAGGTTCTGCATACTTTCTGCTTCAGCAATTTGATCAGATTCTAGTTAGGTTCCTCATTTATCAAAATCAATTAAAAGAACCCCTTTTTGCTTCTTGATGGAAATTTGGCAGGATAGAAATTCTAAACTTACAGTTCCAAATTGTTGTTTTCTTAGTGTAAAAATCAGGTGGCATGTAGTAGTCCTTGCAAAGTTGGAGCTCATTTATTTATTGTTTGAGATTATACCCCCTATTTGGCAGATTCCCAAATTCCTATTTGTACTGAGTCTTGTAGCTTCTTCTTTATCAGTTTGGCAGAAGCACTTGATATGCAACCTCCTGTAATGCCAGAGGATGGTCACACAACCAGGGTTACATCTGGAGACGACACATCATCTCCTGCTGCTGGAAAAGAGTCTTCAGTTCTTGAACCAGTATGGGATGACGAAGATACAAGGGCATTTTATGAATGCTTGCCTGATCTGAGGTTTGTATTGACGGGACTATATTTAGTAATTGGTAACAATATGCCTTAGCATCTATTGACAGATGATTGTCGAATGAAATCCCTTAAATTGTTATTTTTTTTTGACGTGCATTTTATTCATGTTCTATCCAGAGCTTTTGTTCCTGCTGTGTTACTTGGAGAAGCAGAGCCAAAAACTGTTGAGCATTCTCCCAAGGCACAAGATCAAGCAACTGTAAGGCAGTAAATCCTAGATGTTATTATCTTCTTGCTTTTCACATGCGTTAGGGGTAGAACAGGCAAATGAGCCTGTGTTCAGTAGGAGTCAAGGGATTCTGACTGCTGGCTGTGCCAGGTCAGGTATTGGAAATGAGATAAATATACCTCCTTGTCTGACCACGTATAGGTTGAAAAGAAATTTTTGACAATGATTGTCTGAATTTGATTATTTAATCTGTTAAAATTTTGTCAAGAACATGGGGGGAAAGAATGCTACCTGGTTGCAACGTTTCTGCATGTAGGGGGCACGGGATTGTGTGAAATGACTGTGGTGCTCCCGTGGAACGGTGGGATTTGCTAAAGACATGTTCAAAAACAGACCTTGCTTACATTAATTATAAGGTACAAATAAAAGGATTTAGTTAAAATCCACGGAACAGCTAAAAATAAATTCCATAATACGGGATATATATGAAAACTATCTTAACCAGCAAATGAAAATTTGAAGGCTCTGTGGAACACCCATGAATGCTGAGAGATTCAACCATTTCCAGCATAAGGAATGCTAGTCAGTAATCATATTAAGTTGGTGCTTCTGGCTTTTCTGAGGTATGTAGTGAACAATGATTTGGAGGCATGGCCAGTTGAAAGTTGAAACCTCAGCAAAGCCATAATTTGGCAGTTGGGGCTTTAGCATACTGGTAAAAGATAATGATGGGGTCTATTTGCTTGGTTTCTTTAGTGTGGAAGTGTGTTGAAGGTTCTGATGACTGCCACTGTTATTACATGATCACTACATTTCTGATTTATAAAAATAACATTTGAAGGTTTTACAAAAACAAGAGTTTTTTTTTTCCGTCCATACTTCATGCTGTTCATTTATATCTTTGTCGGTCATCATGAGATAGCTGCTATTCTTGAAATTTCATACCCTCATACTGGTGTATCTCATTTATCAAATCTGCAGTATCATTTCCTCTTAGGCTGCAAATGTTGATTCATATCCATTGTTTTATGATATTTCTGTTTGTTCCTTGAATGCGCTGCAATCCAGGTCATGCTAAACTTCACTAGTATTTAAACAATAAAGTCCCCTAGAGTGGTTGATTAACCATCCTAAATGGGTGGATGGTAATTTAGTCCTCTTTTATTTATTTAGTTTTTATAGCCTGCTCTTTTGTTTTTTATTCCAACAATTTACGCATACTTCTTTTTGGATTCTGGACCTCTGGCTGCATGGATTTGTTTTAATTTTCAAAAGGGGATAATGGGAGCTTTGATTTAACTCCTAGAATTAAGGCGAACTTTTTATTGGATTATATTGTCTTAAAAATAGTTAAATGAGGCTCAGGCTGTTTTGGAAGTTTGCTTTTATTTCGTTCTTGCATGGTATGAGTGCTAACCTACTTTGGGGATTAAGCAAGACTTTTTAAAATGGAAAGTAGTGGAGGGAAAAGAAAGCTGAAACTTACTTATCTTGTAATATCCATCGTTATCTAGTATGTCCAAGGCATTGATCCTTCTACCCCACTTTAAATCATGTATGAGGCTCCGAAGTTTGACACTTGGCTAATTCAGCATATTAGCTATTTATCCAGCAGTTAGGATTGCCACATCATCATTCCATGTGGTAACATTAAGGCGGGCCACGATAATCTTATCAAGGAAAATGAGTTTTCCAAAGTATTTATTTTATTTTGGGACAATATAATTCGATGCATATATGTTTCAAGTAAAAAGGAAAGATAAATGTACTATTAAATTTGATATGATATTATGGTCAACGGTGATTACCCAAGGTTGTATTTTGAGAAGCCCTCTTGTTTGCTAAAGTTTTTCAAGAGAAAATACATTTTCAATATTTTTGATAACGATTGGCTATTATGTCATCTTCAAGAGCTGTCTGTCTCATACCTTTATGAGTACAAGTGGATAGTGGAACAGTTTGTGCTGTGAACAGTTGTGCGTGAAGTGTGGGCCACACCGACTATGTTTGCCCTCTACACAAGGTCTATCTGTTGGAGAAATGGTTGTGCCTAATCTGTTAATGGGGTATCAGAGCGGGTGGTCGTGAGTTTGAGTCTTCCTAGCAGCGTATTCATTGAGGTAGGGGTTGTTGGAATAATTTGGGCCGCAAACAGTCACATTTGAAGCGTGGGCCACGCTGACTATGGGCTGTAAGGAATCATAGTTGCGCCCGCTCCACAAGGTTGATCTTTTGGAGAATAGTTGTGCTTTATCTGTTATTAGTGAAATGACATGATCTTAAACTAATTGAAGGAGATATGATGTTAATACAGAAGCACGATCAGTGCCACTAGATGGCTTGGAACTTTTATTTTGGTCTATTTTGATAGTATGGCTATGTTCTTTTGTTTTAAGTATAATTATTTGTAATGGCTCAAATTTAAGGTTATTGCGTTTCAATTTTGGTAGCTAGAATGTTAGTAATGAAGTGACATTGTTAGATAACATTTTTCCTTCTTGTGGGACTCATATTTTGGAGGAGAGAAGCTCAATTGTGAATTACTTAGGACTCTTTATATAGATATTTATGGAAGGGATTCCTTATCTATTTAAATTGGTTTTATTTTTATTTAGTTAATTGTTCCAGTAAAGTGGGAAGGGTGCACTAGTTTGATTCTTTTGGGTCCTTTTTTTGTGTGTTATAAATTTATAAATACATGTAGGAGGCAGGATCTCTCACACAACTTGAAATTATGGAATATGTTTTGTTTTTGGGAAGTGACTTGCATGCTTTGTCCTCTTTTAACCCATCGTTCTTTTCTTTTTTCCTCTTTTCTTTCCAACCACAAGCAGATCCTCCATAGTCCAGACTGCACCAACTCTTTAATTTCGTGTTGGTTTCTGTTGGGAATGATACTCATAATTCCACTTTATTACTTGTCACAATTCCGTGCACTTGTGGATCACAGCAACAGGTATAATTGAGGATACCCAGCTGCTGTCCACCTGTGACTTACCCTAATCAGCAGGGTTAAACCTTAATTTTACTGCTGGTTCAAGTGGATTGATCCTATTCTTTGGCCCTTGATTGGGGATTACATCAGGAGAAATTTTTTGAGTTAGCTTAGGAATTTTGTAAAGTATCTATGCAGTATGCATGGAAGGGTTGCTTTATCTATTAAACTTATTTCTTTAATTACTAGTCATTTTGAGTCAAATAGGGGGCTTAGGCAGATGAATTTCTTCCCTTATCTCCTTCTCTTCTATTTTATTAGCACATTGTAGGGCTAGACCTTAGCCGACCCCATTTAGTTGGGACAAGGCTTATTGTTGTTGTTGTTGTTGTATTGTAGGGCTAGACCTTGCCCATCAGAGGAGAGTTGTTTTATTTTGAAAAGCATGTTGCATGCTCTTTCTTTTCTCTCCCCTACAATTTATTATCCCTTTCTTCACTCTCCTTCTATTATTGTTCTCTTGTTTCCCACCATGAGCAGATCCTCTTCCATCATTTGGTATGCTTGTTATCCTGAAGGGCAAACAATTAAAATTTGATGAAGAGAAATGGAAAACGTAAGAAGGGATGGGAAACTTGTGCTTTTTTCTCACAAATTACCATACATGTGATTGTTTGGTTAGGTGTGATAGAAAACTTCCATGTTACCTCATTAAATGCATTTATTCATGTCTGGTGAGTTATGACCTTTCTTTTTCCAAATGTACATGGAAAAGTCACTTTTGAGTCCATCTCTCCTATTACGATTTCCTTGTGTTTCCCCGATATAATTCTATTCTATCTCTTCTATCTACCACTAAATCCTGCCCCGCTATAAATTGCATATTCCATGATTTTCTTTCCTTGTCAACCTGACCTACAACATATGGGACCCCCTCTCATAAGTTTCCACCCCTTTCTGTCCGTTAAAGAAATACAACATCAAGGTTACAATGGGTTCACTAACTTTGGTTACAAAAGTAAATACCTTAAACACTATGCGCAGATCATGATTTCAGGTTTGCATAGTCCTTTTGAACTGTCTTGCGTTTGCAAAACACTTGAGCTGTCTCTATATTACACTGTACTGTTTTATATGTCCACTTATCAAGCACCCCACCCCTTGTACAGACACAGGAATCAGCATCTGAACCAGAACAAAGTCATTTGGCTTCACAGGATGCTGCAGAGGTATCTATGAACCCTGGAGCCATAGCAGAAGGGAAAACTGATGAGAAAGGGAAGGGCAAAGAGGAAAAGGATAAAACTGATGAGAAAGGGAAGGGCAAAGAGGAAAAGGATAAGGAAAAGGTTAAAGACTTCGATAAGGAGAAAGGGAAAGAAAAAGATATTGAGAGAAAAGGAGAAAGTGATAAGGAAAAATTAAAAGGTCTTGAAGGGACAAATTTGGATGCTTTGTTGCAGAGACTACCTGGTTGCGTGAGCCGTGACCTTATTGATCAGTTGACCGTAATCTACTGTGCCCTCTTGAATTTCTACGGTCATGTTTTTTTGTCATTGATTTTTATGATCAAAACCTTTCAACTGAATTCTTTATCCCTTTTGTAGGTGGAGTTTTGTTATTTAAATTCAAAATCAAATCGGAAAAGGCTTGTGCGGGCATTATTTAATGTTCCTAGAACGTCTTTGGAATTATTGCCGTATTACTCTCGCATGGTGGCCACATTATCTACATGTATGAAGGATGTCTCGTCTATGCTCTTGCAATTGTTAGAAGAGGAGTTCAACTTTTTGACAAACAAGAAGGTCAATTTTCCAGTTCAACACCCTTCTATTATTATTTAAATGGAATCACTCTTCTTCATATGTTTGGTGGCTATGCACTAAATTTTCGTTCTTTTTGTCTGTTGTTTCTAGGTTCAAATTTCCATCTTTCCTCCCTGATTGTTTTCTTTCCTTATTTTCATTCTTTTGACTGGAACATTCATCAGGATCAAATGAACATTGAAACAAAGATCAGGAATATAAGGTTTGTTGGAGAGCTCTGCAAGTTCAGAATTGCACCAGCAGGTCTCGTCTTTAGTTGTTTAAAGGTAAGGAGATGTATTTTTATAGTTTGACCGAATGCTCTAGGTAATTCTTTTGGAGTTGCCATTTTCAGTAGTCACAAATTTAGTGTGCTTTTTTTGTTTTGTAGTTAATTAATATATCTAAAGCTAAATTGGAACCTATGGTAGTAGCATCTTTCTAAATCTGAGTGTAGTCTGATATAGATATTTACTTCTGGTATCTCCTCTAATCAGGCCTGTCTGGATGATTTTACTCATCATAACATAGATGTTGCTTGCAACCTTCTTGAGACATGTGGACGCTTCCTGTATCGATCTCCTGAAACTACAATACGCATGGCCAATATGTTGGAGATATTGATGCGCTTGAAAAATGTAAAAAATCTAGATCCTCGTCACAGTACTCTTGTAGAAAATGCTTATTACCTTTGCAAACCACCTGAACGCTCTGCTCGAGTCTCCAAAGTTCGTCCACCATTGCATCAGGTATAAATCTGTTTATTAGAAAAAGGGTAGAAGTTCATATTTATGATAATGTGATCTGGTAACTTTGTTATTTGCCTAACATAATCATCTTCTCTGCGCTATATCTTGCAGTATATCAGGAAGCTTCTTTTCTCTGACCTCGATAAGTCTTCCATTGAGCATGTCCTGAGACAGCTGCGCAAGTTGCCTTGGGATGAGTGTGAAGATTACCTATTGAAATGCTTTATGAAGGTTCACAAGGGAAAATACAGTCAAGTGCACCTCATAGCTTCACTTACTGCTGGTCTGAGCCGCTATCACGATCAATTTGCAGTGGCAGTTGTTGATGAGGTGCTTTTACCTTGTTCCTCTCGCTTTTTTTCTTTTTCTGTATATTCCTTTTAGTTGGAATTGATTTATAAACATATTTAAACTTGAGGGAATTCAATAACTATAAAGAATGATAGATGAAAAGCATAACAAAGATACCCTACATGTCAAATACACTTAAAGGTCATATTCAGCTGCGGACATTATCTTGTTAAATGCCAACACATTCTGTATGAACATGAGCTTGTCTGGAAGAAAACTAAACTAGTTGCTTCTTCCTATAGTCTTGCTCCATATATTTCTTATGTAGCCTCAAGTGAATGAGGGCCAGTTCTTCTAGGATCTTTTAAGACCAACCTTAGTCAGAGGTTCAAATTAGGGTTTGGCAATATATGGCAGCAAATAGGGTATAGGATAGGGCTTGGAATAGAGAAAATTTGCAAGTATGACTAGGAGTATGGGAAATTTACCTTCAATTCAGTAGACCTCATAATCTCAAATCTTTTTTGTTTTTTCTTTTCCTGAAATATGTAACCAAAAGTATTTGTTGATAGAGGAGCTTTAAAATTAGATTTGATTCGATGACCATGAATTATTGGATAAGGCTTGAATAATGATGTTAATGATCATGTGTTTTGTGTTTCTTTCCAAAGAACTGATTTCTTCTTTACATGTTCCTTTCTTACTTCTTACTTAAGGTTCTGGAGGAGATCAGATTGGGGTTGGAGATGAATGAGTATGGGATACAGCAACGCCGGATAGCACACATGCGGTTCTTAGGAGAGCTATACAACTATGAGCATATAGATTCATCTGTTATTTTTGAAACACTTTATTTGATTCTTGTATTTGGCCATGGAACACCAGAGGTATGATTTTAAATCTTCTCCTCTGACCTTATTGTTTTGGAACTCATTTTGGATATTCCATGATCCCATCAAACATGGCCTTGAAAGTTCCATAATGCTCATTTATAGATGATTGGTTAGTGTATGATTATGATTTCTGTCTTCTAGCTAAAACAATGATGTTATCTTTGCTTTCATGGATATTTGACTGATTCCCTATGTAATTTTTATTTGTGTAATATAATTGCAGTAAATCTTGGAAAATATATGTCAAATTAAGAAAGCTAGTGGCTAGTGCATTAAGAAATTTGCTGTCTCTTAGTTTTAGTTAAAAAATTTAAGAGCCTGACTTTGCAGTATGACTTGCAGTCAATAATTAAATGTGTCATTTTCTGGAGAAACAGCTTCTTGTCCTTCCATTAATGAATACGATGGTCAGATTTGTTTAATCTAAAAAAAAAGATCAGATATTTTGATATATTAGCAACTAATTTTCCATCTTTTTAAGGATCCATGTAGCCGACTCCATTTGGTTGGACGAGGCTGAATTATTGTTTGTTAGAAACAAAAACAAAAAGAGCCTTTGTTTCTTTTCTTTCTTTTACTATTTATCTTCCTTCATCCTTACTCCTGAATTGAGACTGCTGTATGTTGGCTATTCTTATATTGTTGTCTCACTGAATCTGTTCTGAACCCACTGAAGCCCTGACGATCTGTTCCTGAATGGTTCGGCATACTTCTTATTAGAACCATGTTTCTATCACTGACATGATCCTCCAGTTATTATTTGCTACTTTCATTTTTCCCCTCCCAGGAATTGGCCTGATTGGAGTGTGGAAGCTTATGGCATTCGTTTTGGCTTTTTCTGTTAGCAGATCCTGACAAATAGAATTAAAGATCAAACTCAATTAAGGACTATTCTTTTTAACTGATTCTCTAGGATGGACATGCTTGGAATTGATTATGGCTGATTTCAGATATGATACAAATTCATAATGGAAAGCATATTTAAATAATTAGACTCACGATACATGTATCAACCCCCCCCCCCTCCCCCAACAACCACCTGAATGCTTGAAAGGGGATATTAGAATGCTAGACATATGTCGAGAAACATCTTTCAGTTAAATTGGGAAACTCAGAACTTCTGTGGTGACATTCACATTCAAAAATTTCCGCTGATGTGCTTATTTACTGGTATTTGCCTTAACTAAGTGCTTTGCACTTATTAACTTGTGCCATCTAATTTAGTATTGTTAATTTTTGTGTTATGAAGCAAGATGTGCTGGATCCACCAGAAGATTGTTTCCGCATTCGGATGATCATAACACTTCTACAGACATGCGGGCACTACTTTGACAGAGGTTCTTCCAAAAGGAAACTTGACAGATTTTTGATATATTTTCAGAGATACGTCCTCAGCAAAGGTTCAATACCTCTAGATATCGAATTTGACTTACAGGTCAGTTGTGCTGCTTCACTTTTTTTTTTGAGCCATCTTCAGATCAGTCAAGGACTGAGGTCCACAGGCACAGGGGATGGGAAAAAGAGTTTTTGTTTTTGTTTTTTTGTTTTTGTTTTGGAAGGGGGGGGGGGGGGAGGTGTGGAGGGATGGAGGTTCGAACCCAAGACCAACTTGGACTTAACTGCTGCTACCTATGAGGGTGCCACCACTGTGCTGGAAGCACATCCACGGTTGTGCTGCTTCACTCAGTACTCTGTAAAACTTCTGATTATTTGAGTATCGATTGCTTAGAAGCCATTGCTTGTACTTCTATGCCAGAATTAGCTCCCGCTGCATGAGAGTGTGCCTTGTCAGAATTATGTGATAGAATTTTTTCCCCCCTTCTAGCCTTTGTCCTTATGATTAGTTGACTCTTTATTTAATTTAAACTTTGGAAATATTTTGGAAGTTTCTAATGGCATGGGAACCTTGAATTCATGTAATATTTTGGAATATTTTGTAGGACCTGTTTGCGGATTTACGTCCAAACATGGTTCGGTATTCATCTATTGAAGATGTTAATTTGGCCCTGATAGAGCTTGAAGAGAATGAGCGTTCAGCATCAACTGACAAGGGCAATAGTGAGAAACACTCTGACACTGAAATTCGCAAGCGTCCTGTTCGGGTAAATTCTGTTGCCACGTCAGTGAATGGGCAAAACCCTGAAAATGGAATTGAAGAAAATGGCAGAGGGCATGAAGATGTAGGAGACAGTGAGAGTGATTCAGCAAGTGGCAGTATTGACCAGGAGGCGAATGAATATGATGAAGAGTACGAGGACAAGTCTGAAAATCAGGAAGATGGATGTGATAGTGAAGAAGAAGATGATGACACAGGTGCACCCATTGCTTCTGATGAGGATGATGAGATCCAAGTCAGGCAGAAGGTGGTAGAGGTGGATCCTCTAGAAGAAGCTGAGTTTGACCGTGAGTTTAGAGCTCTGATGCAGGAGAGTTTGGAGTCCCGCAAGCTGGAGTTGCGGGCCAGACCAACCTTGAATATGACAATACCAATGAACGTATTTGAAGGATCTGCCAGGGATCATGGAAGAAGCATGGAGGGGGAGAGCGGGGATGAAGTTATGGATGAAGAGGGTGTCGGAAGCAAGAAGGACGTGTGTGTGAAGGTCCTTGTGAAACGGGGGAACAAGCAACAAACAAAGCAAATGTTCATCCCCAAGGATTGTTCATTAGTGCAGAGCACCAAACAGAAAGAGGCTGCTGAGCTTGAAGAGAAACAGGACATCAAGAGGTTGGTATTGGAGTACAATGACAGGGAAGAGGAAGAAATAAATGGCATGGGAATGCAGGCAGTGAATTGGACGCAGACAGGTGGAAGCAGACCATCTGGCCGTGGTGGCCCGTGGGATGGAGCTGGTGGGAGGGGTGCTGGACTTCGTTATCGACATTATAACCACCCACCTGGTAGTGGTGGACTATATTATGGAAGACGAAAATAAATTGATTCAACCGGCCGGTGCAGTTTATGAGGTTTTGGGTCTATTGTGGAAGAAAGCAGCTGGGGGTATAGAGGAAAAAGAGGCGGCTGTATATTGGGGGCATGAAGAGTTGGTTTCCGTGAGCTGCACAAGGTTTTCGTGGTTCTAACTCGGAGCAGTCTTAGTCCATCACATTTATAAATGCAGTAGATCGATGGAGATGTGGGGCTTCTGCCTCTGTGATCTATGATACGTGCAGTGATGTTCTCTTGATGTGCGAGAGAAAGAAAAAAGAAAGAGCTGAGCCAGCATGGCTCTGAATGGAGAAAAGCAGCAAGCAAGCAAGCAACTGTCAATGATATTGTAGATTTAATCTCCTGGTTAAGGCTATTTCATACAAAAATTCTGAGAGCCTAATTCAAAATTACATGAAATGAGTAATTATGAGGGGGTATTACAGTTTACTGATGTCTCTGTTGTCGATTTCAATTTGTGTTTCATTCGCTTTGTAAATAGCACAGTATTGGCCATGAAATATGCTTGTGAGTTGTAAGGAAAAAAAGGCTGCCAAGAAGTTCCCCGTTTCAGCCACCTTGAAAATTTCTCTCTGTATCTCACGCACAAACTTTCTGTTTTTCTAATTCCTCGTGCCCGTGCATGTGGTCGTTTCTCTATCTTTAAGTAATTTAAATGTTTAAACATCTTCATGTTGAGGGAGAGAAATAGTTACAAGTAAAAATGGGATTAATTACCCAAAAGAACAGAAGAAGTAAAAATGGGATTTATTTCGAGGAGATCAGAGATAGAGAGTTGTTCTAATGCAACATAGGAATTTAAAGTTGTTAATTATTCATTTGAAATTAGGGATAATTTTTTGTCGTTAATGTATATTATAAAAGTGAATAAAATTTAACTTGAACTAATGAAAAATAATGAAATGCCGATATAGAGACATAGGAATGATTCATTTTATCATGGAAGGAATTGTTATAAAGAAATGAAAATACTAATGCCTCATAATAGAAACTCAAGGGGTCAGTGGCAAAGTTGTTTTTTATGTTTACACTATATGTAATAATTACCCCCCTTGAGGAGGTAGTCAAGGTACACGTAAGAGCTAAGTAGGGTGAATTTCAATTTAAAAAGAGAGAAAAAAGAGAAAAAAAAAGAGAAAAAAAAATACTCATATTCGTTTATTAGTGCATGATATGATAATATGATATAATGATATCGTGTATGATGACATGAAACCATATGATTACAACAAGACCTATTACATTTTGTTAACGTTGATCTAAGATGGCATGTTTGCTCTCATAAAAAACCTCAGTAATTGTGCTTTCTTTCTAACATAAATGAAAACAAATATTGTATGTGATCCAATCATGGGTGTACACGGACCAGATTCGGATCGGATAGTGGTAATACCATATCCGCATCATATTATATTCGGACGGATTCGTATAATATCCTATCGGTTTTTGGACGGATTCAATCAGATTCGGATGATAATTTGATAGTTATTTTCTTTAGTAGATTCTTCTAAATGGGCATGAATACAGATAGAATACAAGTTTTCGACTACCTGTTTCTTTATCATTTTATTTGTGAGGGCTAGGTTTGAAATTTAAGAATTAACAACTTTCATACTTATTTAAGTAGAAAATCTAGAAAAATAATCACATATCACAAGTAAAAAATTTATAAAAATAAGAAAAATAACTTAATCGGATAATTTTATCGAATGGATAATAATCGGTAAGAAGAGGGTATACCATATCTGCATCCTATTAGTAATTGGACGAATTCGGATACCCTTAAACGGATGTTGATACGAATTTGAAAGCGGATTTTGATTGTCCATTTAGACCCCTATATCCGATAAATGGGGGAAAAGGTGATGATGAAAGCCAAAAGTAAAAAAACAGATAATAATATGAAAATTTCTTGATATATAAGACAAACCCATGTTGTTCTACACACCAAATTTGTCTCACTTTCTGTATTCACATTTAACTTGAACTCGTGATACACCTAACCATAAAAGGCATGGCCTCGTTAGCCTTTAAAGATAAACCTGGAAATGTCAGGTGTGAGGAATTTTGAAAATTGCTTTGACTGAGACTCCATACCTGTAGCCTGTGTTACATTACACTCAGTCTTGTTCCACAGTCCAAGAAAGATTATGTTAAAAAAAACAAAGAACATGCAAGTGACTGTAGCATTCCTCCCCTTTTCTTTTCAATGGAAGAATTATCAAAAAGGGCTTAAAATTAGCTCAACTACCAACAAAATATACCGAATTCAGAAGCATCTATTTCACACAAATATGATATTTAGAAGAATTGGTCTTTATTGAGAGAGAACAAATGGAAAATTGAGAAATATGTTGTTGACGTTTGAGGGATCTGCACGCACACCAGAACTGTTGTTGTAATCACAGTACTTCTTTAGAGCTGAAACGTACCTGAAGTACTTTCTTTAAGGTATTTAGACACCCCGAATTGTGCAATACGGGTTCTAAAAGTGTCTTCACCCCAAGATCAGTCAGCCCAAACCTTTAAGGTTGCACCCCAGAAAGGTTTACTCAAGGTATAATCAGGTTATGTTCACTGCTTAACAGAATAACAGGGAGAGAGAGAGAGAGAGAGAAAGAAGAGGAGGAATTCTGTGTGTCAAGAATGAGAAATGGAGTTTATATAGAGCCTCAAAGGCTGTGGGTGAAAGGGTAAGGCTGTGAGGGTACCTTTCAGCTCAACTCTCTTCAGCAAGGTACCTCCAGCTGACCTCCCTACAGGAGAGTGCCACTCAAATGGCATCTCCACGTATTCACCCAGTAGTGGGCTTTCCAGAATAGGGCCCATGACAAACTGGACCTTCCGGATCAAGCCCACGTCCCAAGTCCCAAGTCCCAAGTCCCAAGTCCCAAGTCCCAAGTCCCAAGTCCCAAGTCCCAAGTCATATAGATATATTAATATTAATATATATATATATATATATATATATATATCTATCTATATAATCATGGCAGGGTCACTATAGGGTATCAAGTAAATTAATAATACCTGGGCTCTTACTATATAAAAACCATATAATCAGATCCTCTCCACCCGATGTGGGACTAAATAAAACCATGGATAAAAGACACAATTAAAATAAATAAAATATTT
Source organism: Hakea prostrata (assembly GCF_041222555.1). Lineage (NCBI taxonomy): Eukaryota > Viridiplantae > Streptophyta > Magnoliopsida > Proteales > Proteaceae > Hakea > Hakea prostrata. The sequence goes on along the minus strand of NC_142601.1, from coordinate 3,202,782 downwards.
ATATAAAGTTTTAAACATATTTACAACAAAAAAAAAAAAAAGAGGAAAGGAGAGGGGAAGAAGAAAGAAAAAAAAAAAAAAAAAAATTTTTTTTTTTTTTTTTTTTATTAAAAAAAAAAATAAACATAAACATTTTTTTTTTTTTTTTTTTAAAAAAAAAAAATAAATTTTTAAAAAGGAAGGAGGAGGATAAGTTTGTTTTTTTTTTTTTTTTTTTTTTGTTTTTTTTTTTAAAAAAAAAGAGAAATTTTATCTTAGTCTTTGGATTAGATTCTCGAACGTTATTGGACACTCTTTGAAATATTTCTTCCAAAAAGAGGAGTAGTGCTGAACCCACGAAAATGAAGGGTTTAAATGATTTTAAGTGAAATGCAAGTATATTGATCTAATTATGCTATGTGTGACTTCTTCTAGTCTTAATATTCTATGGAATGGGGATGTGACGGAAAATTTTAATCCGACTAGAGTTATCAGGCAGGGTGACCCCCTTTCTCCCTACATTTTTGTGTTATGTATGGAGCGCTTGACTCATTGTATACAGGATCTATAGATGGAGGGGAGCTGGAGACCCCTTAAGTTTGGAAGAAGAGGGCCCTCTATTTCTCATTTTATGTTTGCAGATTGTTTTGCTTTTTGCGGAAGCTTCTTCTTATCAAGTGGGGGTGATTAAGGCATGTCTTAATAAATTTTGCTGCTCATCAGGGAGCAAGATTAGTGCTGAAAAAACTAGAAATTTCTTCTCCAAGAGTGTGGATTCTAATCTTGCTAAGGAAATATCTCTTGCTAGTGGTTACATGGAGACAAAGGAAATTGGCAAGTACTTGGGTGTCCCGATCTGGAGTGGAAGAGTTCAAAAAGTGGATTATGATTCCATTGTTTCAAAAGTTAAAGGCAAATTGGCTGGTTGGAAATCAAATTTCATATCCTTTGCAGGGCGGGTGATTCTAGCAAAATCGGTGTTACTCTCAATCCCGCTCTATACTATGCAATCTTGTCTAATTCCTCGTGGAACCGTGTGTGCTATTGAGAAGAGTACTCGAAGTTTTGTTTGGGATAGCTCGACAACTTCTAGAAAGATGCATCTCCTTAAGTGGGATGTGCTTTGCATGGAGAAAGCTAAGGGTGGATTGGGTATTAAGCACCTTCGTTTTGTTAACGAGGCCTTCATGATGAAAACTGCATGGGGGTACCTTCAGCAAAATTCTCTTAATTCTCTTTGGGCCTTGATCCTTAAGACAAAGTATGGATCACATAGGAGGAAGGATCTTTTCTCTGCTTTGGCTACTGATTCCCCTCTTTGGACAGCCACATGCAAGGTGGGACCTAGGGTGGTCTCGAATAGCAGCATGTTAGTTGGTATGGTGATGTTGCTCTCTTCTGGAAAGAGGATTGGCTAGGTGGAGGTTGTATTCTTGAGCTTGCTGCTATTGGGAAAATTCCTGTTGAGTACAAATGGGAAATAGTGGGGCAGTATGTCTCTCCTCAAGGAGAGTGACGGGTTAATAAGTATGAAAATCTTTTGGAGGATACTGTTAAGGGCAAAGTTCAGCTACATAACCTGCCGTCTATTGATTGTGGTAGCGATACGCTCATTTGGAAGCTAACAGAGGAAGGGAAATTCATGTTGAGATCTGCCTATGAGTGGCTGGTGAAGGATTTGAATCATGGCAGAATTGCATGTTATGATGAGCAAGTTTGGCGACAAGTTTGGGCGCTCCAAGTACCTGCGAGAATTGGGTATTTCCTTTGGTTGGTTTTACATGAGAAGCTTCTCACCAAAACTCGACTGAAACATTTGGGTCTTGCCTCGCATGATCACTATAGTTTTTGCATGTCCGAAGGAGAGGGTTGTCTACATGTGCTTCGAGACTGTGGATTTGCCAAGGGGGTTTGGTGGAGATTGGTTGATGTCTCACTAAGGGGAGACTTTTTTAGTTCAAACATGGGGGATTGGATGAGGCTTAACTTGGTGGGATCCTTTGCTAAGAGTAAGCCAGGTTGGGCGGTACAGTTTGCTTGCATGACTTATCTTCTATGGTTTTGGAGGAATCGTGATGTGCATGAGTGTGATTTTATGCGACCTCATAATGGAAGACAATTAGCTTTAGAATATGGGAAATCGGTGGTAGATACCTGAGCTTCTTGTGCTCGTTTCAAGCAGTCGGTAGGCTCTGGAGTGTCTTTGAGGTGGAGGTTTCCTCCTGGTGGTTGGATTAAAGGAAATGTGGATGCTGCCTTTCGACGTAGGGGTGCGGATGTTCGCATTGGTGGTTTATTTCGTGATTCTGCGGGTCATTTTATTGGTGGTTTTGTTAGAAGGGTTCGGTCAAGTTGTGTCCTTGAAGCAAAACTTGAAGCCATTTGCCAAGGTTTGGAACTGGCGGTCAGTAGTCATCTCCTGCCGCTACAACTGGAGTTGGATTCCCGGAAAGCAATAGAGCTTTTGGATCCATGTTGTGTGGATCGTGGGAGGTTTGGTCGTTTAGTTGAGCGAATTGGTGTTTTGCTGCATGAGATGGTGAGTACGCGATGCGTATATGTTGGATGTGTTGCTAATAAGGCTGCTGATTGAATGTCTAAGTTTCCACTCGATTTAGAGTGCTCTTGGATGTTCTTTCAGGATGTTCCCCACGGGTTGGAGGAGATCCTTCTGGCGGATTGTGATGCTGCTTCCTTTTAGTTTCTCTTTGAGTCCTAGACTCCGTTGTTTTATTATCGAAAAAAATAAAGAAAAAAAAAACTTAATTTAAGTGTTTGATTAGAGTTTAGTTTATACTTCTGATTGAGCATGCACCACTCTCTAAATGAATCTTTTGCTTTTTATTGAAGTAATTATTTTTTTTAGTTTTTATTATTGTAATTTGAACATTTAAAATAAGAATAAATTATATATATACCTCTTAGATCTACAATTAATTATATTTATTATCTCTATAAAAAATTTAATTATAAATATCTCTTTGCTATTAAATAGTAAACTTAAATGATGCTATTAACAATAAAAGTATTTATAATTTTTTTAAGAATAATAAATATAATGAAAAAGGGTGTTGCAAAAGTAGAACTTTATCAACGATAGAGCATGGTGATGCAAAAATTATTGAAATCATCTCTATTTCGTCCTTAAATAAGGATCTAGGCCCTAGGAATCCTATGAGGGTTTGGTTTCCTTTTTTTTTTTTGATCAAACAATGACATTAAATTAACCAAGCTGGGTTAAAGTACCCAGCAGAATAAGATACATTGTTGAACAAGCAAAAAGGTGGTTGCAACCACCAAACTTTAGAAATACCTAATAATCTAGATCCTTTAGCCAATAAATCAGCATTACTATTAGCTGATCTAGGAACAAAACATATATCTACAAAGTCAAACAGAACTAATAAGGATCTAATGCTCTCAGAGATAGAAAGACAAACCCAATCTAATGAGTTCTCCTTTCCTAAGAGACTTAAAACTGCCGAACGACAATCAGAATGTAAACGAAAGTTCTTAATCCCCAGTGTCCATGCAATTTGAATTATATCCCTGATAGCCTCTAGTTCAACCTGAGTTGCGGATAACGCGCGACCTGACTTGATTTTTGCCGCTAAGAAGCTGCCATTAGGTTGCCAAATAATACCAGCTCTTCCTCCCCAGCCTTCATTGTCCTCCCATGAACCATCTGTATATATTTGGAACACACTTGAAGGAGAAACAAGCTGATGTTCTGGGGACAATCGAGCTCCTGCTGCTGAAATTCTGCTATCTACCTGAGTTCGGTCACCCTCGGAAGCCGAAATTGCATCCAATTCACCTAACAAATTATGGAGATGAAACATTAAACTTTGAAGATTAGGAATTTTGGCTGAAAAAAGATAATCATTTCTTGACTTCCATATGAGCCAGCATAAAAGACTCCATATTGTGTGTACGCGATCAATATTTCCAGAATTTTTGAATTTTCCTTCAATGAAGTCCCACCAATCTAACATGCAATCTCCAATAAAATCATTCACATCTAATCTTAAGAGGGATGCTTTCCAGCATTGTTGAGAAAAAGTACACTTAAAAAGTGTATGAACTAGTGACTCAGATGCAGACTTACATAAAAGACATAATGGAGAAAGAGTTCCACCTTTTTCAAAAAGAGCCAATCCTGTTGCAAGAGCATTGTGTCCTGCTTTCCATAGGAAAGACCTTACCTTGGGAAGTGTTTTGATTTGCCAAATCCTCTTCCAAAAGAGTGTTCCATAGGATGTAGATCCTCTGTTTTCCTGCAACCTCAAATTATTCAGTTCCATATAGTATGCAGATTTTACATTGAAATGTCCTTTGAGTGATCCACTCCATATCCATCTATCTTTGGTATTGGGGTCAACAATTGGGATTTTTTGAATGGCTGCCACTTCTACACCTGAAAATAGCTGCCTAAGTTTAGAATAATCCCATGTATATGTTTGCCAACAAATAAGCTCACTTACTTTGGTTGGGCCCCCTTGAATTGGAGGGCTAAAAGTACATCTCAAGGGTAAGGATGGGATCCAAGGGTCACTATATATCCATGTATCTTGCCCATTACCTAGTCCCCTAACCAAACCCCTTTTAAGAACATTTCGCCCAGTAATTAAGCTTCTCCATCCCCATGACACACCACTAGATAAAGATATATCCAAGAAATTTTCAGAAGGGAAGTATTTACTTTTCAAGGTTCTTGCCCACAAGGAATCTGGGTTGTGGAGTAATCGCCAAGCTTGCTTTGCAAGGAGAGCTCTATTAAACAAATGCAAATCCCTAAAACCCATCCCTCCCTCATGTTTTGGTCTACATAATTTTTCCCAGGTCACCCAATGAATCCCTCTTTTCTGAGCATTGCCCCACCAAAATTGTCTAATTTGTTTGGTTAGATTATCAGTTACCCCTTTGGGTAATAAGAAATTCGACATGGCATATGTGGGGAGAGCAGTGGCCACAGCTTTGATAAGAATTTCCTTTCCAGCACTAGATAGATATTTTTCTTTCCACCCTGCTAATTTTTTACTCATCCTATCACAAAATGATGCAAACACTTGTGTTTTTGATTTACCAAAAGTAGTTGGTAATCCAAGGTAGATTCCATGAGAGGGAACCTCCGTTAAATTCAATGTGGAAGAGACCAACCTGCGAGTGGCCATTGGGGTGTTGGTGCTAAAAAGGATGAATGACTTTGAAGGATTGATGTCTTGACTCGAAACATTCATGTACTCTTGCAAAATGTAGTTGATATGATGAGCATTGTCAATTGTTGCAGGAGTGAACACCATACAATCATCTGCAAAAAATAGATGGTTAATGTTAGGACTAGATCGAGCAATTTGAATACCAGGTAATCTTGGAATTCCTATATTGGAGCTTAACCTCCTGGACAATGCTTCTTGACAAAGAATAAAAATGTAAGGACTAAGAGGGCATCCTTGCCTAATTCCTCTATATGGAGTAATCTTTCTTGTCAACTGTCCATTTATCTTGATTTGAAATTCTACTGTTGAAATACATTGCATAATCCATCTGATCCAAGTGTTTTGAAATCCCAAAAATTTTAGACTTTCCTCAATGAAACCCCACTCCAACTTATCATATGCCTTACACAAATCAAGCTTTAAAGCCATATAACCGGATTTGGATTTGCATTTTTTCATGAAATGCAAACACTCATGTGCCAGATAAACATTATCTGATATGGATCTTCTAGAGACAAACGCACTTTGGGTTTCACTAATGATATTTTGAAGAAGGGGTTTAAGCCTATTAGCTAGACATTTTGCAATTATTTTATATGAAATTGTGCACAAACTGATAGGTCTAAAATGCCCCACTTCCACAGGATTCTTCCTTTTTGGGATGAGGGATATGATGGTTTTGTTGAAACTCCTAAGCATGTAACCCCTCTTAAAAAAATGTTGAATCCCTAGCACTAAGTCTTGCCCTACTATGTCCCAATTTTTTTGATAGAATCTAGCTGGAAGCCCATCTATTCCTGGAGTTTTGTTGCCCTTCATGTTAAATAGAACAGCCTTGATCTCTTGTTGGGTGAATTCCCTACATAAATTAGAATTGTCTTCAACCGAAATGCAAGAAACTGAACTTGAAAGAAATTGAGTTGGGTGTTGGGGATGGGATGAGGTAAAGAGAGTTGAGAAATAAGACCAGACTTCTTGATGAATGTCACCTTCCTCTGTGATCCAATGACCCAAATTTGATTTTAACTTGAAAATGGAATTTCTCTGCCGTCTGTGTGTAGTAGCTGCATGAAAGAAAGATGTGTTTTGATCCCCAGCTTTGAGCCAACTAATTCTTGATCTCTGGTGCCAATATTTTTCCTCCTCCCGCATCAAAGTAGCCAATTGATTTTAGGGTTTGGTTTCCCATTCCTAAAATTTATTTTTTCTAAATAATAATTGAAGAATAATATTTAGAATTAATTCCCTCCAAAATGAAAGAAGAAGATAAAGACAACCGGAGAAAAAAATTTATGACATAGCCATTGAGTGAAATTGATTGTTCTATTCCTTTCAATGCTTATTCAGAAGGTACGTGTTAAGCTAGAGTGGACTAATGGTCTTGTTTTGTCAGCCAGATGTTGTTGGTGGATATTATTTCGATATTAAAGAATGAAGATCAGGGTTTGAATCCAAACAAATAAAAAAAACACTCATACTATGTATATTAGTGCATGATATGATAATATGTATAATGATATCATATGGTGTATGATGATATGAAACCATATGATTACAACACAACCTACTACACTCAGCTACTAACACTTATCATATGTTTGATAAAGCTGATCTAAGATGGCATGTTTACTCTCTTTAGAAACCTCAGTAACTTTTCATTCAATTTCTAACATAAAAGAAAACAAAAATCGTCTGATCCAATAGATGGGGAAAGGGTGATCATGAAGGCCAAAAGTCAAAATTGATGCAAGTGATTGTCATATTAATCGTCTTTTTTTAATGGAAGAAAAAAAAGGAAAAAAATAAAATAAAATAAAAGAAGATGATAAAGTCATAAAGGCAACCAGAGAAAAGAAGAAAGTAGAAAAAAAATCTCTGACAACATTGAGTGAAATTGTTGCTTTATGTCCTTTCACTAAAGTGAGAAGAGACATGTCATGCTACAGTAGAGGTCTCCTTTTGTCAGGCGATATTGTCGGTAGACCTGTAAAGAGATAGTCGAAATTCGTATTCGCATTCGTATTCGTTTAAGAGTATCTTTACCAAAAAATTTTTTTACCGAAAAATATCCGTATCCGTCCGCTAAGCAATAGGATTCGGATTCGGATGATTGCTTATCGGATCAGATAATATCCGGATAGAGTAAAGTATTTAACATTTTTCTTTAAAAATAGATGATAATCGGATTCGGATAGCGGTATTCGGTAATCGGAAATTAGAAATTTATAATAAAAAATATAAAAAAGTGACAATTATCAATCAATAATCGGATATTTTATCGGATCGGATTATTATTGGATATTCGATAAAGTTTCGGATTCGAATTCGGATGCCTTCTCTAAATTTTTGTCGGATTCGGATTCGGATACTGGTGTATCCGAGCCTACATCTGGTCCGTTTACAGGTCTAGTTGTCAGTGGTTGATATTTTTATACTAAAGAATAAATATAAACTAGCTGGAATTCATTAATTTAGATTAGAAGGACCTAGGGGTGTCAATTTGTAGTCTGGACCGTTAAAATCGAACCGCACCGGCCTGTTATAGCCCTAACCAGCCCAAACCGAAGCTTAATGGGCCGTAATTGGGTTGAGGGTGGTGGAGCCCGCAACAACCAAAACCGAACCGCAACCCGTTATAACTCGTTTTGTAATTTTACATTAAAATATTTGAATTGTTATATTACTATTAGGTAGTTGGTATAGACAATTTAAAAAATTAAGCATGAATTCAAAGATCAGATAGTCATTTTAATACTTAATATCTAGGTTCTTGATTTCCATAGAATGGGTGGGTTTTTTTTAGTGAAAATTGACCAATAGCAACTTTGCTTTTCATATAATTTTCGCTTTTGTTGTAGGATATTCAATTGTTTCTTCTTGTTCTTTTTCTTACACATCAAAAATTGTTAATCAACCCGAGTCTAAACCGTTAACCCAAGCAGTTAATTAGCCCGAACCCAAACCACACCAAACTGAAACCGGCTTGAAATCGTTATTTTATTAATGGACCGTGTTTCGGTTATGTATTTTTCAGCCTGAAACTGTTAAGCCCAGCCTGAAACCGTTAAGCCCTGCCCGAAACCGTTTCAAACCACAACGTTGACACCCCTAGAAAGACCTATCAAGTTGGAATTGGTCTTGTTTCATCTTAAAAATGTTGTCGACAAAAATATTTAGATATTAAAGAAAAAATATAAAACAGCTGGAACTCATTAAGTAGGCTTTGAAGTTTTTTTATTTTTTTTTGGTAAATGGTAAAATTTGGATTTGCACCAGAAAAATAAAGGTTGGATGAAGAGCTCCAATCATAGAAATTTGAGCCTGCGAAACCTAGTGAAAGTTGTTGTGTTTCCCAAGGTTCTTAATGGATTTCCAGATCAATTGATCACATTTTACTTGTGTATATTTTTAATTTAATGACGGAAATTGCTTCAATATAAATGCTTAGAATTGTCAAGCAAAATTTTGGATTGTCGAGTTCTAAATTTCGATCGAAATTTTGATTCGACGGCTAAAAATATTTTAAATGACAATCTAGCAAGGTCCTTCAATGACACCATTTTCATTAAAGTCTAAAACTATCCCACCTATAGTAGTATTTTTAGTTGTCCATTTATTTTTTAACTAGTCCCGATTTTCATCTCATAGAAAATAATTAATTTTTAATAAAAATACAAAAAGATTGATTTGATCAAAGAGCAATGGAGAATGCTCCACTCGCTTTGGTTGGTCAACAAGAAATATTAAATAAGCATAAGTGTGGTCAACTAGAAATATAAAGTAAGCATGGGTGCTGCTTTATTATTAATGCTCCAGTATTTACGATCACTAGCTGTTCGTCTGCTTTTCCCTTTTCAGTGCTTCAGATCAGATCTGAAGATCAGTGACTTGAGTTGTTATTAGCTTTCCCATTGTCAGTTTTAATTTGGAGTCTTCATCCATAACTCTCTCGAGACAACACAAAGACGTACCGTTTAAGCTTGGCTCGTCTCCTTCCGGTTGACAACATTTGCAAGGCAATCAAGCAATCAATTTCATAGAATGGCTTCAGCTTCAAGATATCAAGTGTTCTTGAGCTTTCATGGCAAAGACGTTCGTTATGGTTTTGCGGACCACCTCTACCACGTTTTAGATAACGCTGGAATTCGAACTTTTAGAGATAAAGAAGGACTGGAAAAGGGAGAAGTGATTGCTTCTAATCTTCTTGAAGCTATCCGGCAATCAACAATCTCTATACCCATTCTCTCGATGAACTACGCATCCAGCAAGTGGTGCCTCAATGAGCTTAAGGAGATATCTGAATGCAAAAAAACAGGGAACCACACCATAGTGCCCATTTTCTACAAAATTGAACCCACAAATGTGCGAAACCAAACTGGGGAATATGCAAAAGCTTTTGATGAGGAGCACCCAAAGCACTTCGACCAGGAAACAGTGAAGAAGTGGCGAGATGCTTTGAAAGAGATAGGAGAATTGGATGGATGGCATCTCAAGGAGGACATGTAAGTGCAACACATTTTTTCTATTTCAAATCATATATATAAATACATATAAGAAAGGCAGGGGTTGCATCAATGAAGAATACTTTAGGATTAGAGGTACCCAAGAATTATTTGTGGCTTAATAACTAAAACTATCCGAGACCTTGTTTATCTTTTTCTTTTTCTTTTCCACACGATACTCTCTTTGTGAAAGATTTTGATGAAGAAATAAGACTAGGAAAGGTTCACATATTAAAACTTGAATTATTTATTGAAGTAATTCACTTGTGGATTTTTTCTATGTTGAAGATTTCTTTTTATTCGTTTCTTTATGTACATCATTCGTCACCCTATGTGTTAATCTTCTTCTTCTTTTGAATCATACAGGTATGAAACGGAGTCAATAAAAGAAATTGTAAAAATAGTTTCGAGTAAATTGAACAAAAGACTCGTGCATGTTCTTGATAATATATTTGGAATGGAATCTCATATAGAAAAAATGTTGGAACTACTAGATATTAAATCTAAGGTTACAAAAATTGTGGGGATCCATGGCTTCGGAGGCATCGGAAAGACAACAATTGCTAGGGTTGTTTGCAATACAATCCGTAATGAATTTGACGAATATGCATATGCATTCATTGAAAATGTTCGAGAGGATGCTGTGAAACATGGGATTCACTATTTACAAAACAAACTTATTACAGGTATTCTAAAAGATGGAAGTTCAAATATTATTGATATGTACAATGGAATCGAAGTGATCCAAGAAAAAGTTAGGTGGAAAGAAAGTTCTTGTTGTTCTTGATGATGTCAATGAAGGTATTCAAGCAAAGTCTTTAATTGGAGATGGAAGTTGGTTTCATATTGGAAGCAAGATCATTATCACGGGCAGGGATAAGGGTATTTCAATTTCTCTACAATTCCCGACCTATGAGCCTCCTTTAATGAATTTACATGACTCTGTTGAGCTTTTTAGCCGGCATGCATTTAAGATGGTTCAACCTCAAGAAGATTATTTGGATCTCTCACAAGCGATGGTAAAAATTATTGGAGGACTTCCGCTGGCTCTTGAAGTTATAGGTTCATCACTATTTTTAAAGAAGAAACCAATATGGAAAAGCATGTTGAAGAAGTTGCAAACATTTCCCAACGATGAAGTCATGGAAAGATTGAAAATAAGTTATGATGATTTAAAAGATCCAGAGCAACAAATGTTCCTTGATACAGCTTGTTTTTTTATTGGAATGAAAAAAGATATTGTTTGTTGTATCTGGGAAGGTTGTGGCTTTTTCCCTGAGATAGGACTTGATATTCTTTGTGCAAGATGTTTGATAACAATTAAAGAAGATAATGTGCTAGGAATGCATGATGTTCTTCGAGATCTTGGGAGGGATATTGTTCGTCGAGAGAGTGAAATATCAGGGAATCGTAGTCGAATATGGTCTGAAGATGAAGTCTTGGATGTCCTTGCCAAAAAGAAGGTACATATTCACCACCTCTATTGAAATTTTTCATGACATGGTTGTCACTTTGTTATTTGATGGCTTTTTTTTTTCATTTTTTATGTGCTTGTTAGAACAATTTGGTTTTCATATAACATTTAATTGAAAGTCATTTTTCTTGTAGGGTACAAATAAGTGTGTAGGACTCACCACTGACTTGGAGCAAAATGCAAAGAGCATATGTTTGATGGGTAAAGGACTTGATAAAATGACTAAACTAAGATTGCTCCAACTTGACCCAAAAATTGGAGGGAACTGCAATAATTCTTTTTCAAAATTGAGATGGCATAGTCGGAAAGGATGCTTTGAAGATAATGTGCTAACCAACTTTCGTCCAAAAGAACTGGTCACTCATGATCTATCATGGAGTAAGGTCACTGAAAACTGGATGGGTTGGGACAGTATCAAGGTATCTGTCTCCCCACCTCCTCCTCTACGTGTGTGTTTAATTTGTGATTCTTCAAGCATTTCAAAACATGAATAGATAATCAATTATATTTACTATCCTTAAAAAATATTATGAATACTTTTACTGTTAATTGAAAGTCATTTCTTTTGTAGGGTACAAATAAGTGTGTAGGACTCACCATTGACTTGAAGCAAAAAGTAAAGAGACTTGATACAATGACTGAACTAAGATTACTCCAACTTGACCATTCACAAATTGAAGGGAACTGCAATATTAATTCTTTTTTAGAATTGAGATGGCTAAGTTGGAAAGGATGCTCTGAGTCATATGTGCTAACCAACTTTTGTCCAGAGAAACTGGTCGTGCTTGATCTATCATATAGTGAGTTCACTGAAAACTGGATGGGTTGGAACCATATCAAGGTCTCTCTCTCTCCTCCTCCTCCTCCTCCTCCTCCTCCTCTATGTGTGTATTTAATTTGTGATTTTTCAAGCATTTTAAAACACGAATAGATAATTTTCTTTTTAAATTGTTTTGCAGATGGCGTCAAATCTTAAAGTTCTAAATCTCGAGTATTGTCGTCAACTAGGTAGGACCCCCGACCTTTCAGCAAATCGACTTTTGGAGGTATTGATTATGAGGGGATGTTATAAGTTGACTAGAATCGATACATCTATTGGCTTTCTTAAGAAATTAGGTGAATTGGATTTGGAGGGTTGCGAGAATCTAGAGGATCTCCCAATTAAAATTGAGTTGGGGGCATCCCTTAAGACACTCAAGCTATCTGGATGTAGGTCTCTAAAAAAGGTATCAGATAAAGTGGAACATATGACATCCCTGACAACGCTTTCTTTGAGTTGCGATGACGATGCAGTTTGTCTTCCCTCAACTTTGAGTAGCTTAAAGCTTAGTTGCTGCAATTCACTTGAAGAAATCCAAAATCTTTCCCCAAGTTTGACTAGTCTGTCAGTTAAATCTTGCGATTCACTTGGAAAGATCCAAAATCGTTCCCCAAGTTTGACTAGCCTGTCGGTTAAATATTGCAAGCTTAAATGTGGGTCATTCTTCTCTAGTTGGAGGGGGGCAGAACATATCAGGAAGCCTGAATACAACATGTGGGGAGAGCCCGAAGGAAAATGCAGGTTTTGACGAAAACTTGGATTCCCCAGAGTCTTGTTTCATTGCATTACCGAGTCACTCGGAAAATCGATCGTGGATTGGCTTCTCCATTTTTGTAGGCAAAGGGATGGATTCTCCTGAGTGGTTGGAGTTATGGGAGTGCAATTCACTTAAGAAAATACCATACATGAGGGATTCGATAAGGCTGAGGAAAGTTCGCATTGATAACTGCCATGACTTAACAGAGATCGAGCACCTTGGAGGCTATGAATCCTTAGAACAATTACACATCAATGGCGCTGATTCATTAAAAATGTTTCCAGATGATATCTCAAGTTTGACGAACCTGAGGGATTTAAAAATTGGATACTTGTCAATAGAAAGCTTACTTGGTCTCTCAAACTTGAAACAGTTGTGGAAATTGCAAATTTGGGGCTGTGAAAAGTTATCCGAAATTGGAGGCCTTCACGGATTGGAGGCCTTGCAAGAGTTAGTTATAAGTGGATGCGAGAATATAGCCGAGATTCATCTAGTGGATGGATCCAAGGAGGCGTTGCGGTCTTTGGACAGATTACCACCGCATATTTCAAACTTGAAAAAGTTAAGGATGTTAGATATCAGCTTTTGCAACAAGTTGTCCAAAATTCTAGGACTTGATGCGTCAGAGTCCTTGCAAAATTTGGAGATAGTATATTGTGAAAATCTAGCCGAGATTCAATGTCTCGACAGATTGAAAAGCCTGACGAGTTTGGAAGTGAAGGGCTGCAAATCCTTGGAAAAACTACCGGATCTATCAAATTTGAAGGAGTTGTCGAGTTTAAAGATTGCGTCATGTTACAAAATATCCGAAATTCCTGGCCTCCACGGATTGGAGTCCTTGCAAGATTTGAAGATAATAGGTTGCCACAATCTAGCCGAGATTCATGGTCTCGGCAGATTGAAAAGCCTGAAGAGTTTGAAAGTAGATGATTGCGGCTCCTTTGAGAAACTACCAGATCTATCAAACTTAAAGGAGTTGTCGAGCATAGAGATTAGTTCATGTCACACATTATCCGAAATTCCTAGCCTCGACGGATTGGAGTCCTTGCAAGAGTTGTCAATATGGTGTTGCAAAAATCTAACCGAGATTCACGGTGTTGAAAGATTGAAAGCCTGAAGACCTTGAACATTCAGTGTTGCCCTCTTTGGAAATATCACTAGATCTCTCTCCAACTTAAAAAACTTGGAGGATTTGTGTATTAAAGGATGCAAGAATATACCCGATCATGAACGTCTGGAAAGATGGACAATTCGCTGACCTCTCTTTTAGTGAAAGTGCCCTTCTTCCCCAAAGACACCCTTTGCAGATTAGTTGAAGGTAACCTAATGGACTTTGGTTCATAAGTTACTTAGATTCAATTCTCTATCTAAATCCAGTCTCGACAATGTTTGCCTGATATTCTTTTGTTTTTTTGTGTAACTACTGTGGGTTTTTCAATTTTCCCATTTATAGAATTGATTGATTGATGCCAATAAAAAGGGTGAATAACAATTTTACTTTCTTCAGTCATCACCACAAAAGCAGCCAATTTTACTCTACCTGTACCGAGTCTAATTCTCTGCTTGTAATGTCCTCTATCATTAGATATTAAGTGCCCTAATTTTGCATATTTTACTAGTCAGTTTTTTTTTTTTTTTTTTTTTTTTTTTTTCATGTTCTTAAGTTTCCTATCTCATCGTGCTTTTGCTGAGTTTCTTTGTGATAATACCTTGGTTCATTTAGTTTAAACGGAAAAATAAGAAGAATTTTTATTAGCAGTATTTGAAATGCAACGTCTCCAAACTGCTTTGAGGGTGGTGAAGCTGCAAATGATCATTAACTCTTTGGTTTGCATGAATGCAATGGACATGCTCCAAGCTTTCCTATCAAGGTTATTTTTTACTTTTCTTGGTTCTGATTTACAAAATTGGAGATGCTTCAATGAAAATTCCATGACATCTGAATTGTACAGGGAAGAAACAAAGTGACACAATTTGCATACTTCTTGGTGCTGATTGCTGCAAGGAACAAAGATCAGTAATGGAAAGGTTGGGGCAGCTGACATACAATTTGTTTTATTAGTGTAGTTTTATAGGTGCCAATGCAAATTACCAGTGGTTCTTCTTGACTAAGCAGCATGTTTCCTGATTTGATCAACTTATTGAGATAGAAACTGGTGAATACGGTGTTGTGCGAAATACAGAAATCTTCTATGAGAGGGAACCTACCAACGAGAGAACGAAGAGTTATTAAATGAGGTTGGTACTTCTCCAAATTTGAGTTGGTTGTTAATTTTCTTTTGGGAATCTATATAATATGGTCACATAATTTTTTTTTAATCAAGCTTATTCTTAGTACGTGAGATTTCTTCAACATGTATGCATTTGTTTGAACATAATTGAAATGAATATTGTTACAGTGATTCATCTAATCTTCCAGCAAAATTAACTATTGGTTTCAAGTTTCCTTGTGTTTCTATCTAGCTTTCATATGTGGGTCAGTGATACAGCATTTTGAATTTTGAATCATATTTTCAAAACCAGACTATTCATGAGGCCGATTTAGTTGAAGAGAAATCAAGCCAAAAAAGAAAAATGGAAACAAAAGAAAAACCCATTCATGAGGCTGATTTAGTGGTGCTTGGGTTCAAGCAAAATTGTTGGGATTCTATAAGGAAAAATGGAAGAGATTCCAAGAGACCCTATCTAAGTATGAACCTTGTTTTAGTACAATCCATCACGCTATGGATGATGATTTATACTCAAATGGATTTCATTAAATAAGCTGAGTGATCTCACTTGCCTCTGTTTTGCTCATTATTATGTACTATAACCAGCTGTTTTAATTAACTGGATGATCTAGTGAAGCATTTGTTGGCTCTGTACATCAGCAGAATAATTGGGAATGAAGGATGATTCAATATTGTGGTTTGCCCAAAGGCATGGAGAGGAACTCCAACTAAAATCACCTATACTCAATTGTTCAGAATTGATGTCCCAAGAATGATCCCCTTAGGTAATCTTGTTGGCTCCGAACGTTTTGCTAAATTTACAAGCTTTCAATTCATTTCACTCTCTCTAGAAAATCCTCTTCTCTTTGTGCCTTAAATTTTCCTGAATTTCTGCTTATCTGCAGGTGCTTATACAGGCCTTCAGGCACACAGCACAGTTAGCTGGAAGGGAAGCAGCAACCCAGAGTTGACTACAAATAATCCTAGTTCCTCATGAAATGATTTCAATGTTCTTATTGGTTGCAATGGGTCACAAGGAGATGACAAGGTCTGAGGTTTTTTCTGGCCATCACCTTTTGTTAGCACGAACTGAATAAGAAAGAAACCATCTTCGAGATTTTGATCTACTTGATGAAATTTTCAGTTGGATGATCAAAGGATCACTTTCTTTTATCATACAGTTTTGGCTCTGACCAGAATCTGCTCAAATATGTGAGATCTTGTGAATGAGCTTGCTCTTCAGACACATACAATTCTAGCCAGGATAGCTACTCTCTCTCATTGAAAGAACATATGTATTTCTTTCTTTCTAAATGTATGCATAGAAAATTCAAAATCAATCTGTGCCATAACCTTGGGATAAATTTTGTGGAGTTCTGATGTCCATTTCCTCTTCACAAACTTTGTACATTGATGAGTGAGGGACATGATGCAATGACTGAACCAATATTACTCCAACTTGGTTATGCACAAATCTTGGGGGCAACCTTTGAGACACTTGGGTTATACGAATGTTGTTCTCTGACGATGCTTTCTTGAGATTCTCCTGCATCTGGTATCTTTGCATTGTGAAAAGCATTGTTTCTTCTTATTGTTCCAATTCTTTTCTTATTAATGATCTGGTTTTAAAACCAAAACCAGGTAATAAGAAAATTGGGGAAATGTTCCGAGTGAGCCCATTTTAGAATTGGGCAGCTTTTGTTTTCACATTTCACTGAATTAATGAATCTCAGGTGTTTCCAACTCGAAGGTGTGAATGTGCTTCTAGCATGTACAATGGTGGCAACCTTACAGTTTAAGATAGTAGTAATTTTAAGAATCCAGAGTAGTAAATTTAAGGAAGTTTTGGATTCAAACCTTGGTCCCTCCAAAAACATGTAATATCCCATCAATTTCGTTGCACGAGAAGTGGTGACGATGTAAAAATCTAAAGAGAAGTGGAAACTAGAAAGTAAACATGATGTGGTCTTGTAATTCCTATGCGGTGAAGGATGCTTGGGATTTGGAGTCATCTGTGTCACATTTTGTTAGTGGCACGTGGCATGGAGGTTTGAATCCAGTTATGGACTTTCTCATGAGGGTTTGTTTAGTCTTCCTTTTGAGTCTGGATTCTTTCCATCTAGTGTGCCCCTCAATCCATCTTCTCACACTCATATGAGTGTGGGATTTATGCTGTACAAAGTCTGTCCATGTCAAATAGAACAGTGTAGGTTCCACACTCATGTGAGAGTGAATGTATGGGTAGAAGGCTCGACTAGGTACAGAAGCATTGATTGGGATATTTGTTAACCTCACTCTGCATCCAATTGAGTATGGGATACAGCAACGCCGCATAGCACACATGCGGTTCTTAGGAGAGCTATACAACTATGAGCATATAGATTCATCTGTTATTTTTGAAACACTTTATTTGATTCTTGTATTTGGCCATGGGACACCAGAGGTATGCTTTTAAATCTTCTCCTCTGACCTTATTGTTTTGGAACTCATTTTGGATATTCCATGATCCCATCAAACATGGCCTTGAAAGTTCCAGAATGCTCATTTATAGATGATTGGTTAGTGTATGATTATGATTTCTGTCTTCTAGCTAAAACAATGATGTTATCTTTGCTGCTGTCATGAATATTTGACTGATTCCCTATGTAATTTTTATTTGTGTAATATAATCGCAGTAAATCTTGGAAAATATATGTGAAATTAGGAAAGCTAGTGGCTAGTGCATTAAGAAATTTGCTGTCTATTAGTTTTAGTTAAGAAATTTAGGAGCCTGACTTTGCAGTATGACTTTCAGTCAATAATTAAATGTGTCATTTTCTGGAGAAACAGCTTGTTATCCTAATCATTCAGATGTTTCATTGGTGCAAAGAGGCTGCTGAGCTTGAAGAGAAACAGGGCATCAAGAGTTGGTTTCTGTGAGATTTTGGGTCTCTTGTGGAAGAAAGCAGGTGGGGGGGGGGGGGGGTATAGAGGAAAAAGAGGTGGCTGTATATTGGGGGCATGAAGAGTTGGTTTCTGTGAGCTGCACAAGGTTTTGGAGGTTCTAAATCGGAGCAGTCTTAGTCCATCACATTTATAAAGGCAGTAGATCGATCGATGGAGATGTGGGGCTTCTGAATGGAGACAAGCAGGAAGCAAGCAAGCAACTGTCAATGATATTTGTAGATTTAATTATCTCCTGGTTAAGGCTATTTCATACTAAAATTCTGAGACCCTAATTCGAAATTACATGGAATGCTTGTGAGTTGTATGGAAGAAAAAAAAAAAAAAAAAAAAAAAAGACATGCCAAGAAGTTCCCTGTTTCAGCCACCTTGAAAATTTCTCTCTGTATCTCGTGCTCATGCATGTGGTCGTTTCTCTTTCTTTAAATAACTTAAATGTTTAAACATCTTCAACACATGTTGAGGGAGAGAAATATTTACTAGTAAAAATGGGATTTACTTCGAGGAGATCAGATTGAGAGTTGGGATGCAACATAGGAATTTAAAGTTGTTAATTATTTATTTGAAATTAGGGATGATTTTTTTGTCGTTAATGAATATTATAAAAGTGAATAAAATTTAACTTGAATTCAAGAAAAATAATGAAATGCCGATGTAGAGAATGATTCATTTTATCATGAAAGGAATTGTTATACAAAAATTAAAAGACTAATGCCTCATAATAGAAGGAAGCTCAAGGGGTCAGTGGGAAAGTTGTGCTTTACGTTTAAATTATGTGTAATAATTACCCCTTGAAGAGGTAGTCAAGGTACACTTAAGCGCTAAGCGGGGTGAATCTAAATTTAAAAAGAGAGAAAGAAAAGAAAAATAGATTGAACAAATGAAAAAAATACTCATATTTGTATATTTGTGCATGATACGATAATGTGATATAATGATATCGTGTATGATAACATGAAATCATATGATTACAACACGACCTATTACATTTTGTTAACGCTGATCTAAGATGGCATGTTTGCTCTCATCAAAAACCACAGTAACTGTGCTTTCAATTTCTAACATAAATGAAAACAAACATCGTATATTCGGATGGATTCATATAATATCTTATCGGTTTTTAGACGGATTCAGTCGGATTTAGATGATAATTTAATAGTTATTTTCTTTAATAGATTCTTCTAAATGGGCATGAATATAGATAGAATACAAGTTTTCGACTACCTGTTTACATCTTTATCATTTTATTTGTGAAGTCTAGGTTTGAAATTTAAGAATTAACAACTTTAATACTTATTTTAGTAGAAAATCTAGAAAAATAATCACATATTACAGATAAAAAAATTATAAAAATAAATCGAAATAAGTAACTTAATCGGATAATTTTATCGAACTGATAATAATCGATAAGAAGGGGGTATACCATATCTACATCCTATTAGTAATTGGATGAATTCGGATACCCGACGGATGTTGATACAAATTTGAAAGCGGATTTTGATTTTCCTTTTACCTCCTATATCCAATAGAGGGAGGAAAAGTTACGATGACAGCCAAAAGTAAAAAATAGAGAATTATATGAAAATTTCTTGATATATAAGACAAACCCATGTTGTTCTGGACACCAAATTTGTCTCACTTTCTGTATTCACATTTAACTTGAACTCATGATTCACCTAACCATAAAAGGCATGGCCTCTTAGAATGGTACTTGGGTCGGTGAGTCCGCTGTTTAGCGTGTTGATAACGTTGTTGAGATTTCCGCCGTTCAACTCTTCTTCAACGTCGATAGTCGGAAAATCTCTGAAACTCTTCGTCACCCTTTAGATCATCTTTGGCACACTCTCTTGTTGGTAACTTCGTCCACCTTGTCGATCATGGAGCGAAGGCAATGGGAAGGAGAGTCATCAAGCTCCCGAAGGAAGCCTCAACAAGAACCTCCCCCAATAGTTAGAAACAATAATATATTTTTAGATGAAGAAGACGAGGAAGTGCTGGAGAGGAAAGATGAGTTATCATTAATGGGGCAAGTCATAGATTGCAAACCTTACAGGAGGCAAGCAGCTATGGAAGGACTGACGACTGCATGGCACTTGGTTGATGCGGTTGATATCATACCTCTGGAGAATCACAGGTTCAAATTTCAATTGAATCAGAAGATGGATTTATTAAATGTAATAGAAGGAGGTCCTTGGACGGTAGGTGGAAATTTACTGGTGTTAGAGAAATGGAACCCATAAGAGATATGGCACTTCAGAGATGTGGAAATGTGGGTACAGTTTCATAATATACCGAAAGAAATCATCAAAGTGGAACTGGGTCTGCAACTGGCAAGCGGGATAGGTTTACCCACCAAATCGATGTTGATTAACGGTGATCCAATTAATGGGAGGAAACCTTTCCTTCGATGTAGAGTGACTGTTGACATTAGAGTTCCTCTCAAGCATGAGGTTACCATTCATAGGAGAAATGGGTCTCAGATCTTTGTTAAAGTTCAGTATGAAAGACTCCCAATTTGTTGTTACTTTTGTGCTAGCCTGCAACATGACACCAAAAGATGCAGAGATTTCTTTGAAGCACAGGAGATTCACAGAGAGAACCATGGAGAGTGTGTGGATATGGAGTGCGAAATGCAACCACATGCTGTCTTTTCCTCTCTTATTCGAGGTATCGTCCCCTTCCCGAGACTATTGGAGGAAGCTGAGTACATTTTAGCGGGTACTGGAGACGTGGTTAGGCCACCGTCGGGAGCTTCAGCAACCGAAATCCAAAGGAGACACCGATCAAGAAACCCAACCGGCACCGGAGGCGGAAGGGAAGAGAGAAGGAGCCAGAGTACAGCTAGAACGGAGTATGAACAGGTTCAGGTTCCAACGCATTTCTTGGAATCTTCACCAAGTCAGAGAGGAAGCAGAGAGCAAATCTCAGGTTGTCAACCTCAAATCTCTGCTGTAAATATTGCCGGAAATATATCTCACCTCCCACATCAACAATCATTGCACCAGACAAACCATAGCCAAATGCAAGCTACCTCTCTGCTATCCTTCCTTGGTCAACAAGACATGTCTGCATTAAATGCTTTACAGTCCCAACTCAGGAACCTACCCATTGCTGCAGATTTATCCACGCTTCTCCCTATTCTATCATGTGTTTCTCTTAACCAAGTCTTACACCAAGGTAATTCAGCCCAAGGCCCACTTATTTGCCCAAGCCCAAATTTGGCCCAACAAGAAAACAACCCATCACTCTCCACAAATAGTCCCATGAATATCCATCACTCTCTTGGGCCCAATATAGAAAATGAGCAGCCCATTAGAACAAACAACCCCATGAATAATCAAACCCATCAATCCTCACAAGCCCCTCATAGCCCATTGCATGGAACTGAACCGAATGATCATTACCAAGCATATGCAGAGAACTATATTGTTCAACCCAGTTCAAAAAATAGCCCAAGTAAGCAGAGTAAAGGAGAATTTTCAAACTATGAGCAGCAGGTTATGAGCAAAGAAAGAAGCAAAAGACAGAGGATGGAGGAAGGAGAAACGGTGGATGATAGTGGGGAAATGGAACACGATTTGGCTTCAATAGAGGAACATTTTTTAGAATTAAACCCCTTGGCGGTTGGGGGAAATCAGCCCCACGAGGAGTTATGAAGTGCTTGAGTTGGAATGTGCAAGGACTCGGGAGGATCCTCACATTCCAATCGTTGAAATTCCTCACCAAGTCTGTTAAGCTAGAAATTGTGTTTTTAATGGAAACTAAAAGCTCTCAAAATAAAGTTAGAGCAATGGGAAGAAAGCTACAGTTCTTTAACTATGCTACAGTTGAGCCTGTGGGTAAAGCTGGAGGTTTGGCCATTCTGTGGACCGAATCTGTAAAAGTTGAAGTATTAGCAGCTAATAGTAGATTCATTGATGTTAAAGTATGGGATTCTAATGAAGATATGATGTTCATTACTTTTGTATATGGTGACCCAAAGAGACATCGCAGACACCTTGTATGGGATGAGATCAGTAAAATTGGGAGAAGTAGACATGGTAATTGGGCGTGTATTGGAGATTTTAATTCTCACCTCACGTGGAAAGAAAAGCAGGGAGGTAATGGTGGTGGTAGTAGAGACATGCAGGAGTTTAGAGATATGCTAGACAAATGTGAATTAATGGATGCTGAAGCTCACGGACCTAAATTCACTTGGTCTAATAGAAGGAAAGGTTGGGATAACATCAAAGTTCGACTAGACAGAGCCTTCTACAATACTAATTGGGTGGAGAAATTCCCAGATACTCTGGTAAAAGTGAAAGCAGCAGTGGGTTCAGACCACTATCCTATATGGATGGATACGAATGGATTTGTGCAGAAAGGTAACCGACCTTTTCGGTTTGAAGTTATGTGGTTTGACCACCAGGAGTTCGATGAGATTGCAAAGCAGGCTTGGGGTGTGAAGGGTAGGGGTTCTGCTGCTGATATTCTCAAACAAAAAAGTACAAATTGCAAACAGATCTTTTCTAGATGGAATAAGGTGACATTTGGGAATATTCAAGAGAAATTGCAAAAGTTATTGGCTGAGCTTGAAGAACTGCAAGATTGCCTCCCTTCCCCATTAAATCAAAAAAAGAGAAAGTGAGATTCAACATCAGCTTGAAGAATTACTGAAGAGAGAGGAAGTTTTTTGGCTTCAAAGATCCAAACTTCACTGGGCTTCTGAAGGCTATAGGAATACACGATACTTTCATCAATCTACTATGTTGAGAAGAAGACAGAATAGAATTATAAAACTGAGGAGAATGGATGGGAAGTGGACTGACAACATGGGTGAAGTTTCTCAGGAGATTCAAGACAGATATTCAACAATATTCAGTTCTGAAAGTGTGGATGAGGAAGCTTTAAATATGGCATTACTTGCTCTCCCCAGGGTGGTGAATAAAGAAATGAACAATGCCCTCTGCTCAGTACCTCAGGAAGAAGAAATTAAGAAGGCTCTTTGGGATATGGCACCGCTGAAAGCTCCGGGACCTGATGGCCTTCCCCCTATCTTTCATCAGAGGTTGTGGTCTTTAGTGGGTAAGGATCTATGCAACTTTGTTCAGGAATTTTTCCTCACTGGTTATATGCATTTTCATATGAATGTTACATATCTCTGCTTAATTCCTAAAGTGAATCAACCCGAAAAGGTAGATCATTTCAGACCGATAAGCTTGTGTAACATATCCAGCAAGGTGGTGAGCAAGGTTATAGCAGCAAGGCTGAAACCTCATTTGGACTCTATCATCTCCCCTGTTCAGTCAGCATTCATACCGGGACGAATCATATCAGATAATGTGTTAGTGGCACATGAGGCCTTTCATTATATTGGGCACAAAAAGAAGGGGAAGAAACGCATCATGGCTATCAAATTAGATATGATGAAAGCATATGACCGCATGGAATGGAAATTTATAGAGAAGACCCTTACTGCTTTTGGTTTCTGTGATAGGTGGGTGGGGCTGATCATGTCGTGTCTAAGCTCTGTTTCCTATCAAATTCTTTTGAATGGTGTACCCCAACCTCCCATAATTCCTACTAGAGGGATTAGACAAGGAGATCCACTATCCCCTGCCCTCTTTGTGCTGTGTTCACAAGTGTTGAGTGCTATGCTTAATGAGGCTAGAGAAGCAGATATTATTAGTGGAGTTCGAATCAGAAATAGAAGTCAACCTCTTACCCACTTACTATTTGCAGATGATAGTATTATCTTCTCTGAAGTCAAAGTGAAGGAAGTGCATAATTTGAAGGAATGTTTGGAGGTATATTGTAAAGCAAGTGGACAATGTATCAATTTTCAAAAATCAAGTGTTACATTCTCTCCTAATACCCCTTTGAAATTCAGGAGATGGTTTGCAAGGATTCTAAAGATTCCTCTTTCCTCCGGGCCGAAGAAATATCTAGGGCTGCCCACAGAATTTGGCATATCCAAAGTGGAATTGTTTAAAGAAATAAATGAGAAGGTGGAAAGTAAACTGCAAGGTTGGAGAAAGAAGCTTCTATCAAGGGCTGGAAAAGAAGTTATGATCAAATCAGTTGCTCTTTCTATGCAAAATTATGCTGCATCTCATTTTAAGCTTCCGGAGGCTCATCACAAAAAGTTAAAGCAAGTTATTAGTCAATTCTATTGGGGTGACAAGGAAGATAAGAATGCACTTTGTTGGGTTTCATGGAGCAAAATGAGCAAAGCTAAGGATAGAGGGGGCCTCGGTTTTAGGGACCCCTCTACCCATAATAGAGCTATGTTGGGCAGATTGGCATGGAGAATTTGGTCCAAGAAGGAGAGCTACTGGTCTAAAATTTTCAAATCTCTGTACTTTCCTAATTCTGATTTCCTACAAGCTTCCATGGGTAATTCCCCCTCTTGGGCATGGAGAGGAGTGATGATTGGAAGAGAGGTGTTAAAAACTGGTTTGCTTTGGATTGTTGGCTCAGGTGAACTTATTGATGTGTGGGAGGACTGTTGGGTGAAAGCTAATTGGAATTTTAAAGTTCAACACCAGGATTTTAGGGAAAGAACACACATTACCAAAGTGCATGAGCTTATTGATCAAGAGACAAGACAATGGAGAGCTGATTTGGTTCAGAGTACCTTTCATCCTGATGATTCAAAAGAAATTTTGAAAATCAAATTGGGTTTGTTTCAATTGGAAGATCATCAAGTTTGGGGTCCAAGTAAGAACGGGGTTTACTCAACAAAATCAGCATATCACCACTTATGTAACCTTAAGGAGCATGAACAAGAAGAGTCTATGGTGAGTAATATCCCAGTCCAATTGTGGAGGAATGTTTGGGCTTGCAATGCCCCTCCAAAGGTGAGAAGCTTTATTTGGAGAGCCTGTCATTTTGCACTTAGCACCGGAGTAAATCTAAAAAGAAGAGGCTTACTGAGAGATGCGACCTGTCAAAGATGTGGGCAAATTGAGGAGTCCGAGGATCATCTATTTTTGGAGTGCCCGTTTGCTAGATCGGTATGGTTTGGCTCTACTTTCTCCTATGCCCCCCCACCAATAGCACCACAACTTCGGCTTTATGTTATGGATTGGATGAAGTTGAATTGGCCAGGTGAAAAGCAAGGTCATCGAGCGGGGCTAGCAGCCTTGATTTGTTGGCAACTATGGCTATCAAGAAATGAATTAATCTTCCAAGGAAAGCAAACCTCTCCACAAGATGTAGTACAGAGAGCAGAGGCCCAATTTGTTGAGGTATGTAACTTCAAGTCCTTATCTTCTCGCCCTTCAATAGCAATGGAAGCAAAGAAATGCAAAATACAACATTGGCTCCCTCCTTCAGGGGAATATGTGAAGCTCAACTCAGATGCATCTTGGTTGAACTCTAAAGGTGGATTGGGTTTCATTATAAGGAATTCTAGAGGTGAACAATTGGCTGCAGTTTCTATTCCTACTGATTTTTCTGAGGTGATTGAAGGTGAGGCCATGGCATTAAGAGAAGGACTTCTTCAATGTCTAGGTGAAGGCTTTTGGTGGGTGAAAGCGGAGGTGGATTGCCAACCCTTAGCCAACTTCGTCAATGGTATAGCGGAAGTTCCTATATCCATTCATAATGTGGTTAAGGACATCAATTTCTTGGCCTCTAAATTCTTAGATTGTGTGTTTGTTTTTTCTCCAAGGGAGACTAACAGCTGTGCTGACTCCCTAGCTAGGATGGCTGTCTCTGTGCCGAGCAGAGTTCACTGGCCAAGGTCCACTTCTTGGTTATCCAAGCTTTGTAACTCGGATGTTTGTGCTTCTTTGGTTGAATGAATTTGAATTACCAAAAAAAAAAAAAAAAAAAAGATTTTCTTTTTTTTATATTTTTTGTTTTTTTTTTTTTTTTTTTTTTTTTTTTTGTGATCTCACCAAAAAAATTCTTTCTCTCTTTTTTTTCCAAACAAAAAAAGTGAACAGTAGACTGTGAAAAAAAAGAAAAAGATGCAAGTGACTGTAACGTTCCTCCTCTTTTCAATGGAAGAATTATCAAAAAAGGGCTAAAAATTAGCTCAACTACCAACAAAATATACCGAATTCAGAAGCATCTCTTTCACACAAATATGATATTTAGGTGAACTGGTCATGATTGAGAGAGAACAAATGGAAAATTGAGAAATATGATGCAGGACAAGGACAAAGCAACCAAAAAATTCTTTTTTTTTTCTTTTATGCTAATCCCTCCACAATATTTTTCTTGTAAGTTTCTAAGAGACCTAAAATGGATTTGAAAGAAAGAGGGAACAATGAATTGAGTCTTGTGATTTTACTTAGAATAAAAAGAGAAATTTTATCTTGGTCTTTGGATTAGATTCTCAGACCTTATGGACACCCTTTGAGATATTTTTTCCAAAAAGAGGAGCAGAGCCGGACCCACAAAAACGAAGTGTTTAGACGATTTTAAGTGAATGCAACTATATTGATCTTTTAAAGTTAAATTTATTTCCCTAGAAAACTTAATTTAAGTGTTTGATTAGAGTTTAGTTTATACTTCTTTTGCTTTTTATTGAAGAAATTATTTTTTTAGTTTTTATTATTGTAATTTAAACATTTAAAATAAGAATAAATTACATATATACTTCTTAGAACTACAATTAATTATATTTATTATCTCTATAAAAAAAATTAATTATAAATATCTATTTCCTGTTAATAGTAAAGTTAAATGATAGTGTTGCTTTAAACATAAATAAATTCATACTCCATAATTCTATATTGATCTTTGAAAATCTCTCATTGCTTGATGATGGAAATTGAAAACCTCTCACATTACTTTGGTGATGGAAATTGAAAATCCCTCTCATTGATATCCTTATTAAAAAAAATACAATTATATACAAAACTTTGTTAACAAGTAAATCAATGATAATTTAATATTGATATTTTTTTCGAAGTTAAAGAAATTATATTTTAGTTACAAACGTAGTTATTTGTCCTTAATAAGGTTTTTTTTTCCTAAAATATCACATTGATGAGAAGTTGGGGTGTAGATTTGTTAGATATTAATTCTCTATATACTAGCTTTTATTATTTTATAATATATTATCTCACCTTAGTAAAAAAAAATCAATGATTTTTTTGAACTAGAAATGACTTAGTTTGAAAAATATAAATTATCTTAAAAATAATATAAAAAGTGAACTCATAGTCTACTATGATCAAAATGACTAAAGGTCAAAGTTGAGACTTATAGTTATATCAATGTTAATGTGAAGATTAGGGTAAAAATTTAATACATGATCATGGTCAAATTAGCATTAAGACTAGAGCCAAAATTAGGGTTAGGATCAGGTCAAAATCAGGTGGATGCTTACTACATTGGTAATGAAGATAGATTTTATTTTTATTAATTTTTTACAAAACATGATCACGTTTTTAAAATTTGACACGTGTCAAATATTCACTCATGTGGATTATAATTAATTCCTCTCCATATGGGTGAAGGGTCCAGACTCAAATCATGGGCCTAGATCAAAGCCAAGATTAGGGCAAATATCAAGGCCAAAATCAGGGCCAGGATCAAGGCCAAGATGAGGGTTAGAATCAGCTCCAAAATTATGGCTAGAATCAAGGCCTAGATCAGGGCCAGAATCAAAGCCATAATCAGGGCCAAGATCAAGATCAAGATCAGGGTCAAAATTAGGTCTAGAATCATGGCCAAGATCAGGGTTAAAATTAGGTCTAGAATCAGGGCCAAGATTAGGGCCAAAATCAGGGAAGGGCCAGGATGGGCTGGGCAAGCCAGAGAGTAATCCCAGGCCTACCCTTGGCCCTAGTTTAGGGTGAAAATAACTCACCCTTAGGGCCAAAATCTTTAGCCCAAGCCCTATTCGGGCTCAGGGTGGATCAGGGTCGCCAGGGCCAAACTTGCACTCCTATTTCTTCCAAGAAAAAGAGCTGAGCAAAACCCCATAAAAATGAAGAGTTTAAATGATTTTAAGGGAAATGCAAGTATATTGATCTCAAGTTAAATTTATTTCCCTAGAAAACTTAATTTAAGTGTTTGGTTATAGTTTAGTTTATATTTATGATTGAGCATGCACCACTCTCCAATGCTCTTTGATCAAATAAATCTTTTGTTTTTTATTAAATTACTTTTTGTTTTTATTTTTTTATTGTATTTTAAATATTTCCAAAATAATAAATTACATATAGACAGACCTCTTGAATCTAATATTTATTATTTTTATATAAAATTAATTATAAATATCTTTTTATTACTAAATAGTAAAGGTAAATGATGATATTAACAGTAAAATTGTGTTTTTTACAAAGGTAGGGTAAAGAAAAAAAAACATATGAGCCCCATGTATAGTAGGGTGAGAGAGAAAGAAAAGAAATGAATGAATTTTGTAGAAAAATATTAATTATGGGTTTTACTTTTTTTGTTTTTCACATTTTTTTCACAAAATTTTACATATTTTGTAGTGTTTTGAAAATGCATAGGATGAGACAGTTAGCTTGTCATCTAACTTTTTCACCTCAAAACAACTAAACAAACTACACTTTTAAGATAAAGAAAATTTTTATTTTTTGAAGAATTCTTTTATTTTTTTTCCCACCTTACTTTTATTCTAGCAAACAAACACAACCAAAGGATATTTTTAATTCTTCGTTAAGAATAATAAATATAAGGGATAATTACTGTTGCCCCCTTGTACTTTGATTTTATTACTATTTTATCCCCTGTACTTTTTAAAATTACTATTCCAATCTTTAACTTTGTTAACAATTACTAATGCCCCCTACCGTTAAGCTCCTTCAGTTTACTGATGATGTGGCATCTATATTGTTTCAAAATCCCAAAAATAACCCTTCAATTATTTTTTTACTTATTTGCTCTTTTTACAAGTTATAATACTACCCCTTAATAGGAAAAATTAACTTTAATTTTACTTTTCTTTTTTAAAAAGAAACCACCAAATAAAAGAAAGATGTGATTTTTTTTTTTTAGAGAAAGGGAGCTTTGATTAAATAAAGAGAAAAAAAAGAAAGAAAATTACATTCTGAAGAATTTCTTACCATTAGCATCATCCCGAACAAAAGCAGAAAGAGCTAACGGAAGAGCATCTGCAGCTAGATGGATTTCTTGAGAAATATTAAGGAAACCTGCTAGGAAGTCCGCACAAACGTTAATCTCCCGAACATGATGAACAAAATTACATATCAAAAAACCACCCCTTAACTCCCTAATCTCCATGATCAAATCAACAGCCCTCCAAGATGTAGAAAAATGTCCCTAAATAGATTGGATGGCCACCATGGAATCAGATCGAATTTCTATCATCGTCAAACCCATTTCACGAGCAGTCTCCATGCCACGCTTGATCGCATATAATTCCAATCGAGTAATATTTTTTACATTACTACCACTTGCCAAAGCAAAAATAACCTTACCATGCCGATTTCGGGCAATAGCTCCGTACCCACCAATGTCTTCTCGACTAGAACCATCACAATTTATAGCCACCCAATTACCTTCTGGCTTGGGCCATCTATGACAAACTGCCTTTGGAAGTTGAAAAGTCACCCCAATGTGCCATCGAGCAAAAAAATTCCTATCTTCTTGAGTGTCAGTAAGTTTGAGTGGAGGGTGTGCGAATCGCAAGTGGGTATCCTTCTTAATTTTTCCCAATACCACCTGAGCTTCTGTAGTAGTACCACCTGAATATTCGACTGTTCCTTTCCTCCCAAATTCTATATATAGTTGTCTTGTCATAGAGAAACAACGGACTGCAGCTCTTCTTTGTCGGACACCAAAAATGTATGGTGATCCATATGAGTTCATCCTTCCAAGAAGCCAATGGCAACCTGGTATACCCATTTAGCTCTAAGATATGACACCATATTTCACTAGAGTAGGTACAATAGAAGAAGATATGATCTAAGTTCTCTTCACATCTATTACAAAGCACACAAGTTGTCTCTGTCACTACGCCCCAATTACGCAACTGGCTTCTTGTTGAGAGGCGTTCTAGACATGCCAGCCAAGTGATAAATGTAAAACGAGGGTGATTTCTTTTTGCCCAGACCACCGCCAACCAAGCAACTTTATCAGACCTCTTACGCAGGCTATCCCATGCAGTGCGAAGCGAAAAAATATCATTTGTGCTAGGCATCCAAACTACTGAATCACAGGGAAGGCGAGAATAAGTGTGGGTATCGTTTATTTCATCCCACCGCTCCAAGATATATGGGTCAGACGTTGTTAATTGCCATGAAACTGAATTTAATAAAAGCTTGTGCACCTTGTCAAATGTATGTCTACCAAGTGCTTGAGCAATCATCATGCCCTCCTTTTGCAAAACCCCTCCTTTTAACCAGGGATCGTCCCATAAGTTTGTGGTCTTCCCATCCTTGATAAGGCATCGAATGAGACTAGCTACTGATTTCTTGGTGTCTAGAATATGACTGAGAGATAATGAACACCGGTTAGGTTTAGGTAGAGACCAAACCGAGTGATTTCTCAACCACCGAATTCGAATAAAATTCGTCCAACATGAAGGTTCCCCGCAGGTAAGCTGTGGTTTTGTTCTTCTCTAAAAATAAATCACCAAATAAAGGAAAGATGTAATTAAATAAAAACTAAAATATTAAGAAATATTAAATTTAATTCAAAGCTGAAAATTAAAAATCACCTAATATATGCTGACCATTATGTATGTTACCAAATTTTATATTAATTAGATCTTATATGCTAATTTATTTGTAAAACTTCCATCATGGTGATTATGAAAAATTTAAGTGGAATGTGAAAGTTTCAACAATCATAAGTATGTGGTCCCACCAAATTCAAAACTAATTCTAAAATATAAAATTTTAAGGATATAATTGATATGCAATATGGTTTCTATAAATGAAGATAATGCCATATTTTTTACTTCTTAATTTTAAGGGTAAAATAGACATTTCATATTTGATGTTAACAGCCATTTAACACCTTTAGAAGTGAGGGGGCAATAGTAATTTCACAAAGAAGGGGATTTGATTAGTAATAAAACTAAAGTATAAGGGGGCAATAGTAATTCTCCCTAAATATAATTGATTGTAAACTTAAGAATTATATGTGATTTATCCTTAAAATAAATTTATGAAATGAGAATCCTAACTTAATTGCATGCTTCCAATAGTGAAACAAACAGGAAATAAAGAAGTTAAATGACAGAAAAGGACTACTGTAGGTTGGAAACTTTCAATAATGAAAAATGATGTTGTAGAAGTTGAATTTTATCTACTATTAGAGCATAGTTAGGCAAAAAAAAAATATTGAAATCATCTCTAGAGTGGAGGTCTTGTTTTGTCTCGCAGATGTTGTCGGTGGTTAATATTTTGATGTTAAAAAATAAATATAAAACAGCTGGAACTCATTAATTTAAATTAAAAGGAACTTAACAAGTTGCAATCGGTCTTTTTTTGTTTTAAAGAAGTTGTCAGGCAAAAATATTACACATTAAAAAAATGAATATCGAACAGCTGGAAATCATTAAATAAGCTTTGAATCCTATTTTTTTGGTAAATAATTACCTTTGGATTTTGAAAACAGCTCCAATCATAGAAATTTGAGCCCAAGGTTCTTAAAAAAAAATTTCCAGATCTACTGATCACATTTTACTTGTGTATATTTTTAATTTATATTTCTTGATGAATAAATAGGTTCGCCATCACTTAATCACTTCTAAGAGAAATTTAAGTTTTAACACATATAGAGAACCACATCGTCTATAATTTTCACTCCTTATAAGTTTTATCTAAAATTGTGATCCGTGATAATTAATTATCTAATTAAAAATTGAATATAATAAAGTTTTAAAATTAAGTCTCAAGAAAATAAAAAAAAGAATTTATTAGATTGAATTTTTAATTATGATAGTTGGATAATTAAGTGTCATGTATTACAATTCTAAATAAGAATTACAAAATATGAGAAATGTAAAGGATGTGAACCTTATCAATATCTACATAAAAGATCAGTTATAATCTTGACAAAAATAGATCCTTGTTAGTTAAGTTTAAAAAAAAAAAATCTAAAAATTAATCTCCTTCACCTACCTTCTTCTTTCCTTTCTCGTATCATCAAACAAAAATTTCCATAAAAGCTTTAACGTGTTGGAAATAGAGGGTTTTATTAGAATCATCTATTACCATTGAAAAAACCACCCACCATCACCTCCTCTTATGGTTCAAATTGGAATTTTAGGATTTGATAGTTTTGAAGCCCTTAGAATTATCATCTTTATTATCTTTCTCTTCAATCTACAAATAGAGCAAACTCACTAGAGAATTCTTCGTTATTATGTTCCGATTTATAAGAAAGAAAATTTAGATTTAGGATGGTAAAGGAGCCTTCACAGGAAAATTAAAATATCGAATTTGATGAGGATTACAATAATTTTTGCCACATTGTGCTCAAATCTTTAAAAGTAAATTCCATTTCAATGACAGAAATTGCTTCAGTATAAATGCGTAGGACTGTCAAGCAAAATTTTGATCCGATGGCTGAAAATATCAAAATTTTGCTTGACAATCCAGCAAGGTCCATCAATGACACCATTTTCATTAAAATATAAAACTATCCGACCTATAGTAGTATTTTTACTTGTTCATTTCTTTTTTAACTAGTGCAGATTTTCATCTCATAGAAAATAAATAATTTTTAATAAAAAAACAAAAGTGATTTGATCAAAGAGCATTCGAGAATCGAGAATGCTCCACTCACTTTGGGTGGTTAACAAGAAATATTAAATAAGCATGGGTGAGGTCAACGAGAAATTTAAAGTAAGCATGCATATGGGTGCTTTATTATGCTCCAGGATTTACGATCACTAAGCTGTTCATCCACCTTTTCCTTTTCAGATCTGAAGTTGAGTGAGTTGTTATTAGCTTTCCCATTTTCAGTTTTGGAGTCTTCTTCATCCATAACTCTCTCAAGACAACACAAAGACCGTTTAAGATTGGCTCGTCTTCTTCCAGTAAACAACATTTGCAAGGAAATCAAGCAATCAATTTCATAGAATGTCTTCAGCTTCTCAACATGATTTTTCTTCTGCTTTGAATTATGAAGTGGTCTTGAGCTTTCATGGCAAAGACGTTCGTACTGGTTTTGCGGACCATCTCTACCATGCTTTAGTTGGGGCTAGAATTCGAACTTTTAGAGACGATGAAGAATTGAAGGAGGGAGAAGAGATTGATCCTAATCTACTTGCTTCTATCCAGCAATCAAGAATCTCCATTCCCATTTTCTCGGTGAACTATGCATCCAGCAAGTGGTGCCTCAACGAGCTTAAGGAGATATCTGAATGCAAAAAAACAAGGGGCCAGACTGTATTGCCCATTTTCTACAAAATTGAACCCACAAATGTGCGAAACCAGACTGGCGAATATGCGAAAGCCTTTGCTGACGAGCACTCGAAGCACTTGGACCAGACAATGGTGACAAAGTGGCGAGAGGCTCTGCAAGAGATAGGAAAATTGAAAGGAGTGCATCTCAAGGAGGACATGTAAGTGCAAACATTCTTTCCATTTCAAATCATATATATATATATATATATATATATATATATAAATACATATAAGAGAGGCAGGGTTGCATCAATGAAGAATAATTTAGGATTAGAGGTACCCAAGATATATTTGTGGCTTATAACTAAAACTATCCGAGATATTGTTTATCAGTTTTTTTTCACCCTATATGCTCTTTGTGAAAGATTTTGATGATGAAATAAGACAATGAAAGGTTCACATAGTAAAATTTGAATAATATATACATCAGTTGAGATAATTCACTTGTGGATTTTTTTCTATGTTGAAGATTTCTTTCTATTCCTTTCTTTATGTACATTATTCATCACCCTTTGTGTTAATCATTTTTTTTTTGTTTGAATCATACAGGTATGAAACGGAGTTAATAAAAAAAATTGTAAAAACAGTTTCAAGTAAATTCTATATCACTGAAGTGTTCTTGAGCTTTCATGGCAAAGACGTTCGTACTGGTTTTGTGGACCACCTCTACCACGCTTTAGTTGGGGCTGGAATTCGAACTTTTAGAGATGATGAAGAATTGAAGAAGGGAGAAGAGATGGCTTCTAATCTATTTAAAGCTGTACAGCAATCAACAATTTCTATACCCATTCTCTCGACGAACTACGCATCCAGCAAGTGGTGCCTCAATGAGCTTAAGGAGATATCTGAATGCAAAAAAACAAGGAACCAGACCGTATTGCCCATTTTCTACAAAATTGAACCCACAAATGTGCGAAACCAGACCGGAGAATATGAGGAAGCTTTTGAGGAGCACCTGCAGCGCTTCGACCAAGAAACAGTGAAGCAGTGGCGAGATGCTTTGAAAGAGACAGGAAAATTGGATGGCTGGCATCTCAAGGAGGGCATGTAAGTGCAACACATTCTTTCTAATTCAAATCATATATATAAATACATATAAGAGGCAGGGGTTGCATCAATGAAGAATATTTTAGGATTTGAGGTACCCAAGAATTATTTGTGGCTTAATAATTAAACTATCCGAGATCCTGTTTATCATTTTTCTTTTGTGGATTTTTTCGATGTTGAAAATTTCTTTCTAATCTTTTCTTTATGTACATTATTCGTCACCCTATGTGTTAATCATTTCTTTTTGTTTGAATCATACAGGTATGAAGCGGAGTCAATAAAAGAAATTGTAAAAACAGTTTCGATTAAATTGAACATGAGACTTGTTAAGTAGGTAGAATTCAATGTTAAAATGCTTGTGTGTTGTATGGAAAAAAAGATATGCCAATGTACGAGGCCTCTACTTCTGCAAGGTTTGGGAAAGATCATAATGTATGGTAGTTATTTTTTGTTTTGTGAACAAACTGTTTTTAACTAGGATCCTCCAACGTTAGGTTCGGACTCCAATGGAGCAATTTTTTATCATTACACAACTTGGTATCTTTGGATGAAATGGTTTGGTATGATTTAAAAGGGTTATATCTTTCCAGCCTCTCCGGAGTCGAATTGTTTGTTGAAGAAATTCTATCTTTTCCTAAATCAAATGAGTAATTTTGCGAGGTTTCTTTTTTTCCCTATTTTAGGTTTTGGATATTGTTGCTCCAAAATCTGACCTACATTCCGACTAGTTCGTTCAACGATTAAACCTGGTTCTTGGTTCCTGAAAAACAAGGAAAGTGAGAGTGGCCGCCTCTAGGGACAAGAAGCCACCTCTAATGATTGAGCCAAATTCGGTAGAACATGAATCCTCACCACGAGAAGTAAATGCTCCTAGAAGATGAAGAGAGAATGTCATCTTGGGTTGTTGGCTGGAAAGTTATGAACCAGGGTTAATGTTCTTGAAGGACTTACTTTTGGTATCGAGTGTTAGCGTATATATTCCCCTCGTACCTCTTTGATCGTGAAGGTGTTGCTTAGCCATCAGATTCATGGATTCCAAAAGGAGGGTGGCGATCGCTTGGGGGACATAGCTTGATCAGCAAGCTAAACCCCATTCTTCCCAAGGATGCTTTCACAACTGTAAATAATCCCACTGAATAAGGTGATCAGATTATCACTGGGATAGATGTGACAGCAAGTCCAATCTTCGGTAGACAAAATGGTTGGGTGCAGTACTCGAGTAAACAGTAGGTGAATGAGAAGCTTCCCTGATGTCAATGAGCACTTAATGAATCTCAGTGCATTCAATGCTGAAATTAATGCGTCGACTGATGTTTGAGAGATATGCACAAAGTCCTATGGCAACGTTACATTGTCTGAGAAGTAGCTTATAAGGTACCTGCTGAGAGGTTAGTCAATAATAATAAAAGTATTTATAATTTTTTAATAATAATAAATATAATTAATTGTAAATTTAGTAATCTATATGTAATATATCCTTAAAATAAATCTATGGGATGAGATTCCTAACTAGTTGCATGTTTCCAACAGTGACAAGACAATGGAAAAAAAAAGTTAAAAGACAAAAGAACGGACAAGTAAAAGTGCTCTGTAGATTGGACACTTCTAATAATGAAAAATGGTGTCGCAGAAGTAGAACTTTATCAACGATAGAGCATGCTGAGGCAAAAATTATTGAAATCATCCCTATTTCGTCATTAAAATAGGGATCCTAGGCCCTTTAGGAATCCTATGAGGGTTTGGTTTTCCATTCCTAAAATTTCTTTTTTCTAAATAATAATTGAAGAATATTATTTAGAGTTCCCACCCAAATGAAAGAAGAAGATAAAAGAAAGAAAGAAAAAAAAAAACTGACATACACATTGAGTGAAATTGATTGCTTTACTTCTAGAAATGCCAATTCAGAAGGTACGTGCTATGCTAGAGTGGACTAGTGGACTTGTTTTGTCACGCAGACATTGTGGTGGTTATTATTTTGATATTAAAATATGAAGTTCATGGTTTGAATCCTTTTGAGGTCAGTGGCAAAGTTGTGTCTTATGTTCAAATTATATGTAATAGCTACTGTTTAAGAAGATAGTCGAGGTACGCATAAGCTAATTAAGTTCGAGTGAATTTTAATTTAAAAAAAAAATAATAATAATAAATAAAAAAGACCAAACAAATCAAAAAACACTCATACTATGTATATCAGTGCATGATATGGTAATATATATATATATAATGATATCATATGGTGTATGATGATATGAAACCATATGATTACAAGTTACAACACAACCTATTACACTCAGCTACCAACACTTACCACATGTTTGACAAAGCTGATCTAAGATGGCATGTTTATTCTCTTCAGAAACCTCAATAACTGTGCATTCAATTTCTAACATAAAAGAAATCATATATCGTATGTGATCCAATAGATGGGGAAAGGATGATGATGAAAGCCAAAAGTCAAAAAATAAGAAAATTATATGAGAATTTCTTGATATCTAGGACAAACCCATGTTGTTTTGGACAGTAAATTTTTTTCACTTTATTTATTCACATTTAAGATTTAACTTGAAGTCATCGTACGCCTAACTATAAAAGTCATGGCCTCCTTCACAACCCACTTTGCGTGCTCGACAAGAAATATAAAGTAAGCATGGGTGCTGCTCTATTATGCTCCAGGATTTACGACCACTAGCTGTTCATCCACTTTTTCCGTTTTCAGTGCTTCAGATCAGATCTGAATTTCAGTGAGTTCTTATTAGCTTTCCCATTTTTAGTTTCTCTCAAGACAACACAAAGACCTTTTAAGCTTCGGTCGTCTCCTTACAGTTAACATTTGCAAGGAAATCAAACAAACAATTTCATAGAATGGCTTCAGCTTCTCAACATGCCTCTACTTCTGCTTCGAGTTATGAAGTGTTCTTGAGTTTTCATGGCGAAGACGTTCGTACTAGTTTTGCGGACCACCTCTACCACGCTTTAGTTGGGGCTGGAATTCGAACTTTTAGAGATGATGAAGGACTGAAAAAGGGAGAAGGGATTGCTTCTAATCTACTTGAAGCTATCCGGCAATCAACAATCTCTATACCCATTCTCTCGATGAACTACGCATCCAGCAAGTGGTGCCTCAATGAGCTTAAGGAGATATCTGAATGCAAAAGAACAAGAAACCAGACTTTATTGCCCATTTTCTACAAAATTGAACCAACAGATGTGCGAAACCAAACTGGGGGATATGCGAAAGCGTTTGATGAGGAGCACTCGAAGCACGACCAGACAATAGTGAAAAAGTGGCGAGAGGTTCTGCAAGAGATAGGAAACTTGGATGGATGGCATCTCAAAGAAGACTCGTAAGTGCAACACATTCTTTCCGTTTCAAATCATATTTATAAATACGTGTATGAGAGGCAGGGTTTTGTATCAATGAAGAATAATTTAGGATTATAGGTACCCAAGAAATATTTGTGGCTTATAACTAAAACTATCCAAGATATTGGTTTATCATATATTTTTTTTACCCTATATGCTCTTTGTGAAAGATTTTGACAAAGAAATAATACAAGGAAAGGTTCACATGGTAAAACTTGAATAATATACATTAGTTGATATAATTCACTTGTGGATTTCTTCTATGTGGAAGATTCTTTCTATTCCTTTCCTTGTGTACATTATTCAACACCATATGTAAAATCATTTTTTTCTTTTGGAATCATACAGGCACGAAGGGAAGATAGTAAAAGAAATTATGAAATCAGTCTCGAGTACATTGAACAAGAGGCTCGTGCATGTCCCTAACAACCTAGTTGGAATGGAATCTCATATAGAAAAAATGCTGGAGCTACTAGATATTAAATCTGAGGTTACAAAAATTGTGGGGATCCATGGCTTTGGGGGCATCGGAAAGACAACAATTGCTAGAGCTGTTTGCAACAGAATCCTTTATAAATTTGAAGAACATGCATTTATTGAAAATGTTCGAGAGGATGCTAGGAAACATGGGATTCACTATTTACAAAACAAACTTATTACAGGTATTCTAAAAGATGGAAGTCCAAATATTATTGATATGGACACTGGAATCAAAGTGATCCAGCAAAGGTGTGGAAAGAAAGTTCTTGTTGTTCTTGATGATGTCGATGAAGATACTCAAGCAAAGTCTTTAATTGGAGATGGAACTTGGTTTGGTATCGGAAGCAAGATCATTATCACAGGCAGGGATAAGGATATTTCCATTTCTCTAAAATCCACGACCTATGAGCCTCCTGTAATGAATTTAGATGACTCTCTTGAGCTTTTTAGCCGGCATGCAT
Source organism: Hakea prostrata (assembly GCF_041222555.1). Classification (NCBI taxonomy): domain Eukaryota; kingdom Viridiplantae; phylum Streptophyta; class Magnoliopsida; order Proteales; family Proteaceae; genus Hakea; species Hakea prostrata. The sequence goes on along the minus strand of NC_142601.1, from coordinate 3,164,177 downwards.
TTAAGATGGATCAACCTCAAGAAGATTATTTGAATCTCTCACAAGTGATGGTAAAAGTTATTGGAGGACTTCCGCTGGCTCTTGAAGTTATAGGTTCATCACTATTTTCAAAGAAGAAACAAATATGGGAAAGCACATTGAAGAAGTTGAAAAAGGTGCCCAATAATGAAGTTATGGAAAGTTTAAAAATAAGTTACGATGAATTAGATGATCTAGAGCAACAAATGTTCCTTGATACAGCTTGTTTTTTTATAGGAACAAAAAAAGACTTTGTTTGTTGTATCTGGGAAGGCTGTGATTTTTACCCCCAAGCAGGACTTGATGTTCTTTGTGCAAAATCTTTGATAACAATTAAAGAAGATAATGTGCTAGGAATGCACGATGTTCTTCGGGATCTTGGGAGGGATATTGTTCGTCGAGAGAGTACAATACCAGGGAATCGTAGTCGAATATGGTTTGAAGATGAAGTCTTGGATGTTCTTGTCAAAAAGAAGGTACATATTCACTACCTCTATTGAAATTATTCATGACATGGTTGTCAATTAGTTATTTGATGGCTTTTTTTTTTTTTTCATTTTTTTCGTGCTTGTTAGAATAATTTGGTTTTTGTATAACATTTAATAGAAAGTCATTTCTTTTGTAGGGAACAAATAAATGCGTAGGACTCACCATTGACTTGAAGCAAAAAGCAAAGAGCAAATGTTTGATGGGTGAGGGATTTGATGCAATGATTGAACTAAGATTACTCCAACTTGACCATGCACAAATTGCAGGGAACTGCAATAATTCTTTTTCAGAATTGAGATGGCTTAGTTGGAAAGGATGCTTTGAACCATATGTGTTAACCAACTTTTATCCAGAAAAATTGGTCGTTCTTGATCTATCATATAGTGAGTTCACTGAAAACTGGATGGGTTGGAACCATATCAAGGTCTCTCTCTCTCTCTCTCTCTCTCTCTCTCTCTCTCTCTCTCTCTCTCTCTCTCTCTCTCTCCCCCCCTCCTCTATGTGTGTGTTTAATCTGTGAATTTTTATTTTAAAACATGAATAGCTTATTTTCTTTTTAAATTATTTTGCAGATGGCTACAAATCTTAAAGTTCTAAAACTCAAGAATTGTCATCAACTACGTAGTACTCCTGACTTTTCAGAAAATCAACTTTTGGAGGTATTGATTTTGAGGAAATGTTATAACTTGATTGGAATCGACACATCTATTGGCTATCTTAAGCACTTGGTCGAATTGGATTTGGAGCTCTGCTTTAGTCTATTGGATCTCCCAATTGAAATTTGTGAGTTGGGGGCATCCCTTGAGACACTCAAGCTATCTGGATGTACGTCTCTAAGAAAGGTATCAGATAAACTTGAGCAGATGATATCCCTGACGACACTTTCTTTGAGTTGCGATGACGATGTGGTTTGTCTTCCCTCAAGTTTGAGTAGCTTAAAGCTTGGTAGCTGCAATTCACTTGGAAACATCCAAAATCTTCCCCCAAATTTGACTAGCCTGTCAGTTGAATCTTGCAATTCACTTGAAAATATCCAAAATTTTCCCCCAAGTTTGACTAGCCTGTCAGTTCAATCTTGCAGTTCGATTCGATACATATCGGGTCTTTCACCAAGCTTAAATTTGAGGGTTTCTTTTCCATTTTTAGAGGGTGGGGTGGGGATATCAGGAAGCCTAAATATAGCATCTTGCGAGAGCCCACAGGAAAATGCAAGTTTTGATGAAAACTTGAATTCCACAGAGTATTGTTTCATTGGATTCTGCAAATCATTAAAAAGATTACCGAATTATCTATCGAGGAATGGTGTCTCCATTTTTGTAGGCGAAGGGATGGATTCTCTTGAGTGGTTGAAGATATGGGAGTGCAATTCACTTGAGAAAATACCATACCTGAGGGATTCGAAAAGGCAGAGGAAAGTACACATTTATAACTACCACGATTTAATAGAGATCGAGCACCTTGGGGGCTATAAATCCTTAGAACAATTACACATCAAGGGCGCCTCATCATTAAAAACGTTGTCAGAGGATATCTCAGGTTTGACGAACTTGAGGGATTTAAACATTGGATGCTGTGAGTCGATGGAAAGCTTACCTGATCTCTCAAACTTGAAACAATTGAGGGAAATGAGAATCTGGGACTGTAAAAAGTTATCTGAAATTGGAGGCCTTCACGGATTGGAGGCCTTGCAAGAGTTAGTTATAGACGGATGCGAGAATATAGCCGAGATTCGTCTAGTGTATGGATCCAAGGAGGCATTGCGGTCTTTGGACAGATTACCATTGGATATTTCAAACTTGAAAAAGTTAAGGAAGTTACGTATCGAGGGATGCGAGAAGTTGTCCAAAATTCTTGGACTTGACGCGTTGGAGTCCTTGCAAGATTTGGTGCTAGGCAGTTGCAATAATCTAGCCGAGATTCATGGTCTCGACAAATTGAAAAGCCTGAAGAGTTTGAACCTATATGATTATTGCTCCTTGGAAAAACTACCGGATCTATCAAACTTAAAGGAGTTGTCGGGTATACGGATTGTGTTGTGTCACATATTATCTGAAATTCCTGGCCTCGATGGATTCAAGTCCTTACAAGAGTTGTCAATAATAGGATGCCGCAATCTAACCGAGATTCATGGTGTTGAAAGATTGAAAAGCCTAAAGACTTTGCGAATTGAGAAATGCTGCTCTTTGGAAACATCACTAGATCTCTCCAACTTCAAAAACTTGGAGAGAATAAGTATTAAAGGATGCAAGAATATATCTGATCATGAACATCCGGAAAGATGGACAATTCGCTGACCTCTCTTTTAGTGTAAGTGCCCTTCTTCCCCAAAGACACCCTTTGCAGATTAGTTGAAGGTAAACTAATGGACTTTGGTTTATACAAGTTACTTAGATTCAATTCTTTATATCTAAGTCCAATCTCGACAATATTGTTTGCCTGATATTCATTTGTTCTTTGGGTAATTACTGTGTGTTTTTCAATATTCCCATTTATAGAATTGATTGATGGCAGTGAAAAGGGTGAATAATAATTTTACATTCTTCAGTCATCACCACAAAAAGCAGTCAATTTATTGAAATTCATTGCTGAATTATAATAACACTACCTATACTCAGTCTAATTCTCAGCTTGTAATGACCTCTATTATTAGATATTAAGAGCCCTAATTTTGCATATTTTACTAGTCAGCTTTTTTTTTCTTCTGAAGTTTCCTATCTCTTCAAGCTTTTACAGAATTTCTTTGTGATAATAACTTAGTTTGTTTAATTCAAACTGCCTTGAGGGTGGTGGAGATGCAAATGATCATTGCATGAATACAATGGACATGCTCCAGGCTTCTCTATCAATGTTATTTTCCTTTTCCTGGTTCTGATTTACAAAATTGAAGATGATTCCATGAAATTCCATGACATATGAATTGTGCAGGGAAGAAACGAAGGGACACAATTTGCATAGCTCTTGGTGTTGATTGTTGCAACAAACAAAAATCAGTAATGGAAAGGTTGGGGCAGCTGACATACAATTTGTTTTATTAGTGTAGTTTTTTTGGTGCCAATCCAAATTACCAGTGGTTCTTCTTGACTAATCAGCATGTTTTCTGATTATATCAACTTGTTGAGACAGAAACTGGTGAATACGGTGTTGTGCGAAATACAGAAATCTTCTATGAGACGGAACCTACCAACCAGAGAACGAAGAGTTATTAAATGAGGTTGGTACTTCTCCAAATTTGAGTTGGTTGTTAATTTTCCTTCCCTTGTATTATTTCTTTCATCAAAATCTTCCACAAAGAGCGTATGATGTGAAAAAGAAAAATGATAAACAATATCTCGAATAGTTTAATTATTAAGCCACAATCTTCCACAATGAGGGTTGGTTCACCATCCTAAAATTAAATTTTCTTTCTTATAATTCGAAGCATAATGATTGAAGAATTTCCTCTAAACATGAAAGAAGAAGATAAAGACAACAGGGGGAAAAAAAATTTTGGGGGGAGGGGGGGAGGGAATCTCATCTCATACATATGCTAGCCATTGAGTGAAATTGATTGTTTGGTGTCTATTCAATACTAATTAAGAAGAGACCTGTTAAGCTAGAGTGGTCTTGTTTTATTGGGAAGGTGTTGTCGGTGAATATTTTGATATTAAGTAATGAATATAAACCAACTGAAACTCATTAATTAAGATGAGAAGGGACTTACTAAGTTGGAATTGGTCTTGTTTTGTCTTAAAGATGTTGTCGAACAAATGTTTAGACATTAAAGAATGAATATAGAACAGCTGTAACTCATTAAGTAAGTCTTGGATTTGAATCAAAGAAATATTTAGACATTAAAGAATGAATATGGAACAGCTAGAACTCTTGAATTTGAACCAAATAAATATTTACACATTAAAGAATGAATATGGAGCAGCTGGAACTCTTGAATTTGAACCAAATAAATATTTTACACATTAACATTAAAGAATGAATATGGAACAGCTGGAACTCTTGAATTTGAACCATATAAAAGTTTTATACATTAAAGACTGAATATGAAACAGCTGGAAGTCTTGAATTTGAACCAAAAAAATATTTTATACATTAAAATATAAATATAGAACAGCTGGAACTCACAAGGAAAGATGAAGGTTGGATGGACAGCTCCAATCATAGAAACGCTATTCACATGAATGCTATGGAGTTTCTCAATGTTCTTCATTACTTTTAAGGATCACATTTTTTATTTGTATATTTTTAATTTATATTTCTCGATCAATATGACAAAGTTATGTACCAAATGGGTTTACAATTACTTTCAAAGAGTTGGAAGTAATTTACGTTTTAACCCTTGTGTAAACACATAATACATATACAAAACAACCTAGGAATGAGTACCACTGTCTAAGTAACAAAAACAGATGAGGCCTAGACGGGTAGATTTCTTGTTCATTAAGCCAAAAAGTCTAAAAGTTAGTATTCTTCTATAAAGGCTTTAACATGTTGGAAATGGAAGGTTTTATTGGAATCATCTATTACTATTTGAAAAAACCACCCACCATCACCTTCTCTTATAGTTCAAACTGGAATTTTAGGATTTGATAGTTTTGAAGTCTTAGAATTATCAATTTTATAATCCTTCTCCTCAATATACAAATGGAATAAAGTCACCGGAAGAAAAATATGTTTTGATTTATAAGGAAGAAAATTTAGATTTATGGGTATAAGGTGAAATCCAGAGATTTCATCTTTACTATAAAAGTGTTAAATATTTGAACCGTAACTTCATAAATATTTTTTAAGGATGTATCTATAAATTTTATTCCAAAGATTCAGGCTAACCAAACAGTTAAATTTATAAATCATGACTCCATAGATTTGAAATCTCTAGATTTTTGAAATCTTCAGACTCAAGTAACCAAACAGGCCCTAAAAGAAAATTCCATATCAATGACACCCCTTGTCATTTCATTAAAGTGTAAAACGACCGGACAGGTTTACCTAAAAAAAAAAAAAACGACCCGACCTATAGGCTATAGCAGTGCTTTTATTTGTCCATTTCTTTTTTAAGTAGTCAAGATTCTCATCTCATAGAAAATAATTAATTTAATAAAAAGACAAAAGATTCATTTGATCAAAGAGAGAGCATTGGGGAATGCTCAACAAGAAATATAAAGTAAGCATGGGTGCATTATTATGCTCCAGGATTTACGAGCACTAGCTGTTCATCCACTTTTTCCGTTTCAGTGCTTCAGATCAGATCTGAAGTTCAGTGAGTTGTTGTTAGCTTTCCCATTTTCAATTTTGGAGTCTGCATTCACAACTCACTCAACACAACACAAAGACCGTTTAAGCTTGGCTCGTTTCCTTCCAGTTTAACAACATTTGCAAGGAAATCAAGCAATCAATTTCATAGAATGGCTTCGGCTTCTCCACATTACTCTTCTTCTGCTTCGAATTATGAAGTGTTCTTGAGCTTTCATGGCAAAGACGTTCGTACTGGTTTTGCGGATCACCTCTACCACGCTTTAGTTGGGGCTGAAATTCGAACTTTTAGAGATGATGAAGAATTGAAGAAGGGAGAAGAGATTGCTCCTAATCTTCTTGCTGCTATCCGGCAATCAAGAATCTCCATTCCCATTCTTTCGATGAATTACGCATCCAGCAAGTGGTGCCTCAATGAGCTTAAGGAGATATCTGAATGCCAAAAAACAAGGAACCAGACCGTATTGCCCGTTTTCTACAAAATTGAACCCACAAATGTGCGAAACCAGACTGGGGAATATGAGAAAGCTTTTGGTGAGCACTCAAAGCACTTTGACCAGGAAACTGTGGAGAAGTGGCAAGATGCTTTGAAAGAGATAGGAAAACTGGATGGATGGCATCTCAAGGAGGACATGTAAGTGCAACACATACTTTCCGTTTCAAATCATATATATATATATAAATACATATAGGAGAGGCAGGCAGGGGTGCATCAATGAAGAATAATTTAGGATTAGAGGTACCCAAGAAATATTTGTGACTTATAACTAAGGCTCTTTTTGGTATCAATTATCATTGTCAATTATGAAAAATTTTCATTATTTTAAATTGTTTGGCATCTATTCTGAATTTTATTTTTATTTAAAATAATAGAAAAACCTCCAAAATTCATAATGAACTTTTTGTCCATTATGGATTGTGATGAGAATTTCATTATCTTCATTTGTGTAAGTTTACTTAAAGTTCTATAAGTAAAATGAGGGTAAAATAGTCAATACACATTCTTTTATATCAACCATACTTTTTCCTTCTTTTCTCACTTGTTTACTATCATTTTTAACAATTTTTTATCTTGACACCAAACTTATTTTCCATTTCATAATTTATTTTCGATAAAATTCACCAAACTATTTTTCATTCTTGACCAATAATGAATTCTTGTACTTATTTATTTTAAATAGGCATAATAGAGAATGAGAATTGATACCAAAAAGAGCCTAAAACTATCCGAGATATTGTTTTTCATTTTTTTTCACCGTATATGCTCTTTGTGAAAGATTTTGATGAAGAAATAAGATAAGGAAAGGTTCACATGGTAAAACTTGAATAATATGATAATTCACTTGTAGGCTTCTTTTATGTTGAAGATTTCTTTCTATTCCTTTCTTTGGGTACGTTATTCAACACCATATGTATAATTTTTTTTTTTTGGAATCATATAGGCACGAAGGGAAGATGGTAAAAGAAATTATGAAATTAGTTTCGAGTACACTGAACAAGAGTCTCGTGCATTTCCCTAGCAACCTAGTTGGAATGGAATCTCATACGGAAAACATGTTGGAACTACTAGATATTAAATCTAAGGTTACGAAAATTGTGGGGATCCATGGCTTCGGAGGCATCGGAAAGACAACAATTGCTAGGGTTGTTTGCAATACAATCCTTAATGAATTTGATGAATATGCATATGCATTCATTGAAAATGTTCGACAGGATGCTGGGAAACATGGGATTCCCTATTTACAAAACAAACTTCTTAAAGGTATTCTAAAAGATGGAATTCCACATATTATTGATATGGGCACTGGAATCGAAGTGATCAAGCAAAGGTTAAGTGGAAAGAAAGTTCTCGTTGTTCTTGATGATGTCAATGAAGATATTCAAGTAGAGTCTTTAATTGGAGATGGAAGTTGGTTTGGTATTGGAAGCAAGATCATTATCACGGGCAGGGATAAGGATATTTCCATTTCTCTTAAATCCACGATCTATGAACCTTCTCTAATGAATTCAAATCACTCTCTTGAGCTTTTTAGCCGGCATGCATTTAAGATGGATCAACCTCAAGAAGATTATTTGGATCTCTCACAAGAGGTGGTAGAAGTTCTTGGAGGACTTCCGCTGGCTCTTGAAGTTATAGGTTCATTACTATCAAAAAAAAAGAAAAAATCAATATGGGTAAGCATGTTGAAGATGTTGCAAACATTTCCCAACAATGAAGTCATGGAAAGATTGAAAATAAGTTACGATGATTTAAAAGATACAGAGCAACAAATGTTCCTTGATACAGCTTGTTTTTTTATTGGAATGAAAAAAGATCTTGTTTGTTGTATCTGGGAAGGTTGTGGCTTTTTCCCTGAGATAAGACTTGATATTCTTTGTGCAAGATGTTTGATAACAATTAATGAAGATGATGAGCTAGGAATGCACGATGTTCTTCGAGATCTTGGGAGGGATATTGTTCGTCAAGAGAGTAAAATACTAGGGGAACGTAGTCGAATATGGTATGAAGATGAAGTCTTGGATGTCCTTGTCAAAAAGAAGGTACATACCCACTACCTCTATTGTAATTTTTCATGACAAGTTTTGTCAATTAGTTATATGATGCCCCCTTTTTTTGTGTCGTGCTTGTTAGAACAGTTTGGTTTTCGTATAACATTTAATTGAAAGTCATTTCTTTTGTAGGGTACAAATAAGTGTGTAGGACTCACCATTGACTTGAAAGAAAAAGCAAAGAGCAGATGTTTGATGGGTGAGGGACTTGATGCAATGACTGAACTAAGATTACTCCAACTTGACCATGCACAACTTGAAGGGAACTGTAATAATTCTTTTTCAGAATTGAGATGGCTTTGTTGGAAAGGATGCCTTGAACCATATGTGCTAACCAACTTATGTCCAGAAAAACTGGTCGTTCTTGATCTATCATATAGTGAGTTCACTGAAAACTGGACGGGTTGGAACCATATCAAGGTCTCTCTCTCTCTCCTCCTCTGTGTGTGTTCAATTTGTGATTTTTCAAGCATTTTAAAACATGAATAGATAATTTTCTTTTTAAATTGTTTTGCAGATGGCATCAAATCTTAAATTTCTAAATCTCGCGTATTGTCATCAAATAGGTAGTACCCCCGACCTTTCAGGAAATCGAGTTTTGGAGGTATTGATTCTGAGGGGATGTGATAAGTTGACTAGAATCGACACATCTATTGGTTTTCTTAAGGAATTGGTCGAATTGGATTTGGGGGGCTGCAAGAGTCTAGAGGATCTCCCACTTGAAATTTATGAGTTGGGGGCATCCCTTAAGACACTCAAGCTATCTGAATGTACGTCTCTAAAAACGTTGTCAGAGCATATCTCAGGTTTGACTAACCTGAGGGATTTAGAAATTAAATTCTTGTCGATTGAAAGCATTCCTAATCTCTCAAACTTGAAACAGTTGAGGAAATTGAAAATTCAGAGCCATAAAAACTTATCCAAAATTGGAGGCCTTCACGGATTGGAGGCCTTGCAAGAGTTAGTTATACAACGATGTAAGAATATAGCCGAGATTCATCTAGTGGATGGATCCAAGGAGGCATTGCGGTCTTTGGACAGATTACCACCGAATATTTCAAACTTGAAAAAGTTAAGGAATTTACGTATCACCTTTTGCAACAATTTGTCCAAAATTCTAGGACTTGACACATTAGAGTCCTTGCAATCGTTTTGGTCATAAGTGGTTGCTACATTCTAGCTGAGATTCAATGTCTCGACAGATTGAAAAGCCTAAAGGGTTTGAGAATTAGTTAATTGCAAATCCTTGGAAAAACTACCAGATCTATCAAACTTAAAGGAGTTGTCGAGTATATTTATCGTAGCATGTGACAAATTATCTGAAATTCCTGGCCTCAACGGATTGGAGTCCTTGCAAGAGTTGTCAATATTTGCTTGCGACCATCTAACCAAGATTCACGGTGTTGAAAGATTGAAAAGCCTGAAGACTTTGCGGATTGAGGTATGCTGCTCTTTGGAATCACTAGATCTCTCCAACTTCAAAAACTTGGAGAAGTTGTGTATTAAAGAATGCAAGAATATACCCGATCATGAACGTCCGGAAGGATGGACAGTCTTTCCGGAAAGAAGGATAATTCACTGACCTCTCTTTTAGTGAAAGTGCCCTTCTTCCCCAAAGACACTGTTTGCAGATTAGTTGAAGGTAAACTAATGGACTTTGGTTCATACAGGTTACTTGGATTCAATTCTCTATCTAAGTCCAGTCTTGACAATGTTGTTTGCCTGATATTGTTTTGTTCTTTGGCTAATTATTATGTGTTTGTCAATATCCCCATTTATAGAATTGATTGATGGCAGTAAAAAGGGTGAATAACAATTTTACATTCTTCAGTCATCACCACAAAAAGCAGTCAATATATTGAAATTCATTGCTGAATTATAATAACACTACCTGTACCCAGTCTAATTCTTAGATTGTAATGTCCTATTATTAGATATTAAGTGCCCTAATCATATTTTACTAGTCAGTCTTTTTTTTTTTTTTTTTCGTGTTCTAAAGTTTCCTATCTCTTCATGCTTTTACAGAGTTTCTTTGTGATAATAACTTAGTTCGTTTAATTCAAACTGCCTTGAGGGTGGTGAAGCTGCAAATGATCATCACTCTTTGGTTTGCATGAATACAATGGACATGCTCAAAGCTTTCCTATCAAGGTTATTTTTCATTTTCCTGGTTCCGATTTACAAAATTGGAGATGATTCCATGAAATTTCATGACATATGAATTGTACAGGGAAGAAACGAAGGGACATAATTTGCATAGCTCTTGGTGTTGATTGTTGCAAGGAACAAATAAAATTAGTAATGAAAAGGTTGGGGCAGCTGATATACAATTTGTTTTATTAGTGTAGTTTTTTTTTTTTTTTGTGCCAATGCAAATTACCAGTGGTTCTTCTTGACTAAGCAGAATGTTTCCTCATTATATCAACTTGTTGAGACAGAAACTGGTGAATACGGTGTTGTGCGAAATACAGAAATCTTCTATGAGAGGGAACCTACCAACCGGAGAACGAAGAGTTATTAAATGAGGTTGGTACTTCTCCAAATTTGAGTTGGTTGTTAATTTTCTTTTGGGAGTCTATATAATATGGTCACATAATTTTATTTTATTTTTTTCAATCAAGCTTATTCAACATGTATGCATTTGTTTGAACGTAATTGAAGTGAATATTTTTACAGTGATTCATCAAATCTTCCAGCAAAATTAACTATTGGTTTCAAGTTTCTTGTGTTTCTATCTAGAAAATCTGTGTGTCTGTGATACAGCATTTTGAATTTTGAATCATATTTTCAAAACCAGACCATTCATGAGGCCGATTTAGTTGAAGAAGAGAAATCAAGCCAAAAAGTCGTGGTGTTTTCTGTTGAATAAACGTCTGTTTACTAGACTTCATCAACATTGTCCTTTGAACTAATTCTCAGAATTTTCCAAACAGAGTAGGTGAGTGGTGCTTAGTTTCAAGCAAAATTGCTGGGATTCTAAAAGGAAAAATGGAAGAGATTCCAAGTGACCCTATCTAAGTATGAACCTTGTTTTAGTATAATCCATTACGCTATGGATGATGATTTATACTCAAATGGATTTCATTAAATAAGCTGAGTGATATCACTTGCCTCTGTTTTGCTCATTATTATGTACTATAACCAGCTGTTTTAATTAACTGGATGATCTAGTGAAGCAGTTGTTGGCTCTGTACATCAGCAGAATAATTGGGAATGAAGGATGATTCAATATTGTGGTCTGCCCATAGGCATGGAGAGGAACTCCAACTAAAATCACCTATACTCAATTGTTCAGAATTGATGTCCCAAGATTGATCCCCTTAGGTTTGTGGAGTTCGATCTGTTGGTTCACAGAGGTAATCTTGTTGGCGCCATACGTTTTCCTAAATTAACAAGCTTTCAATTTATTTTCACTCTCTCTAGAAGATCCTCTTCTCTTTGTGCCTTCAATTTTCCTCAATTTCTCTTTATTTGCAGTTGCATATACAGGCCTTCAGAGCACAGTTAGCTGGAAGGGAAGGAACAACTCAGAGTTGACTACAAATAATCCTAGTTCCTCAAGAAATGATTTCAATGTTCTTACTGTTTGCAATGGGTCACAAGTGCACAAGGAGATGACAAGGGCTGACAGGTTGCTTTGGCCATCACCTTTTGTTAGCACGAACTGAATAAGTAAGAAACCATCTTCGAGTTTCCGATCTATTTGATGAAATTTTCAGTTGGATGATGAAAGGATCACTTTCTTTTATCATACAGTTTTGGCTCTGACCGGAATCTGCTCAATTATGTGAGATCTTGTGAATGAGCTTTGCCCACATTTATTTCTTTCTTTCTAAATGTGTACATAGAGAATTCAAAGTCAATCTGTGCCATAACCTTGGGATAAATTTTGTGGAGTTCTGATGTCCATTTCCTCTCCACAAACTTTGTACATTGATGAGTGAGGGACTTGATGCAATGACTGAACTAATATTACTCCAACTTGGTTATGCACAAATCTTGGGGGCAACCTTTGAGACACTTCGGTTATACGAATGTTGTTCTCTGACGACTCATTCTTGAGATTCTCCTGCATCTGGGGTCTTTCATTGTGAAAAGCATTGTTTCTTCTTATTGTTCCAATTCTTTTCTTATTAATGATCTGGTTTTAAAATCAAAACCAGGTATAAGGAAATTGGGCAAACGTTCCGAGTGATCTCATTTCAGAATTGGGCAGCTTTCGTTTTCACTTTTCGTTGAATTAATGAATCTCAGGTGTTTCCAACTTGAAGATGTGAATGTGCTTCTAGCATGTACATTAATGGTGGCAACCTTACAGGTAAGGATGGTAGTAATTTTAAGAATCCAGGTAGTAACTTTAAGAAAGTTTTGGATTCGAGCTTTTGGTCCCTCCAAAAGCATGCAATATCCCATCAATTTCGTTGCACTGAGAAGTGGTGACGATGAAAAAATCTAAAGAGAAGTGGAAACTAGAAAGTAAAGATGAGGTGGTCTTGTAATTCCTACGCAATGAAGGACGCGTGGGATTTGGAGTCGTCTGTGTCACATTTTGCTAGTGGCACATGTCATAACAGAAGACTTTGAAAGTCGGCGGCGGAGATATATTTCAGCACCAATGGTTGAATCCACAACATAATTTACTGAAGGAAGCAACAAAAATTGAGATAACCAAAACCAGACAGCATAACTCTCATTTGAAGTCCTCATAGTTCTGTACAAAAACATTATGAGGCAAGGGTACAAAAATATTGGAGATGACGATTCTTCTTCCTGTTCTTCATCTTCTACTTTTGTTCGATGGTTGATTCTTGTGGTACTTTGAGGCAAAGTGTTTGGCAAAGGAAGGGAATCACTCAGTGGTGTTCTTGAGTGATTCGGTGATGGCTTGGAGTCGTTCTTGATGTTCTGATCTCACTCTGTGTTTGGTTCTTTGAGGCGATACCAGAGGGCTTTTATTCCTCATATGAAGAGGAAGATTCGATGTTGATTTGAGCACCAACTACTGCCGTATACGGTCATTTCTATATCCTTATTTTTCCTTGTTTATCTGTAATGTCTTGGACAAATAGTGGATTGGGTTCAGTCTTGAATCCCGAAGATGTAGGTATCTAATGCTGAACTCCGTCATCAAACCTCTCTCTCTCTCGTGTATGAATTTCTTGTTTAAGTCGGTTACATACAAACTAGGGCACGGTTCTGCGATCACAGGTACTGTATTCACAAATTCCACCCTTCTTGCTCTAGGAAGAGGTAAATAAGGCAGGCGAAACACAGGCCTGGCCACATGCACCAAGTTGGGCCAGAGCAGTGTTCAGGCCAATGGGGTTAGGCTCACAAAACAACCACCTAATCAGAGGCATGAGCTTTGAATTCAACAAAGGGTAGGTCCCATGGGAAGAACGGCCTCAAAATGAGCAACCATACCTTCCATGGATGTCTTGCCATAATAAGGATTGATGTGAAGGGCAGCATAGCATGCATTCCAACTGCAAAACCTTGTTCAGTGGCATATATGGATTGCTTCTCTTGTTGAGTTGCTTCCAGTGTTTCCAGTCACCTTGATCAATCCACCAAAACAATTAACTGTGTGACAATTAGCATGATGTGTTCAATATCCCAACTCATGAATTGCCCTTTACCTGTTGTGCCTCCCACTATATATGACACCATCAGCACCACCTAAAATCTGCATATGCATCAAGGCATCATAAGCTTCAAGTTCAAATCTGCCATCAGGAAGATAAGGAGTCTTAATGGCAGTGATTAATCTAAGTGACTTTAATTATCTCCTCTGCTGATGTCCTGCCTGCAATTAAAAGAAATAATATCTTGAAACAAAAACAGGAGTTGAGCATGCATCAACAAACTCATTGCAACAATAAAAGAAGTAGTGGGTTCCAGGACTGTTAAGGTTCTTAAGCTCCAACATGTAATGAATTTTTACCCTATTCACTTATTTATACTTTTTCTCCATAATGACTTCATCATACCTCTAGCATTCATTTTCTTGTTCATTTTAAATGGATTTGGTTCTTCTATATAGAATATTTATGTATAATAATGCTTTTGAGATGCCAACAAACTGAACAACCAACTAGTCTACTCTTCATATTTACTTTTGAGGGCTTTTAAAAATATATATGAAGACCAAGGAGCAAATATCAGAAAATGTTATGGTCCAGCTGTTATAGGTCTTAGAAAATATAGGCAAGTCTCGAGTATTGCAACTTCTACTTTATTACTGTTATGGGAGGAAATTCCTATGAGGACACAGAACCCTTCAACCCTCTCTAAAAAAGGAGTTATCTGTAAGCATTACCATTATTTTGTGGGAGAAGTAATTGTAGTGAGATACGTTCATGGCTAGATGCCAAGGAACATGTAATAATAATTTATCTTTAAATTTCATTTGTACTTTCTGAAGTTTAGTTTATGTCGTTTTTAGTCCAAGAAAACTAAGACTTTGCATTTGCCTCTCCTGTACTATAAAAAAAATGAATTTAAGGATAAATTATCACTTTTATGACCAATTTACCGTTATTCTTGAAGTGATATATAATAGACTTAAAAGACTTTGCATTTATTAAAAATAAAGGCAAATTGGTCATAGAAACGATAATTTGTCCTTAAATTGACTTTTTCTATAGCACAGGGGAGGCATATGCAAAGTCTCAATTTTTTTGGCCTAAAAGTGACATAGACCAAACCTCAGGGGGTCTATATAAAAATTACCCTTGATTTTATCATGAAAGGGAATATGGGTAATTTTCATTTCAACCCCTGAACTTTGGTCTATGTCATTTTTAGTCCAAAAAAATTGAGACTTTGCATCTACCTCCCATGTGTTATAGAAAGTCAATTTAAGGACAAATTAGCACTTTACTGACCAATTTGCCCTTATTCTTTTTTTAGTTTAATTTTTTTTACACACACACCCACTTACCATGAAACTTGTGATTCCTCTTTTAGTCCAAAAATTACAGAAAAGTCCTAGAATTCAAATAAAATTTTAAAGATGACCAAAATGCCCTTATATGTTAAAATGACTCAAGTACCTCTTAACTTAAACCCTATTTGCAAAGTAGAATCTTAGCGAGATGGATGAAGAGAATCTCCCTTCACCCATCTTCTTCATTAATTGAGTTTAGCAAATGGCAAGTAGTCATGCTGCAAAGTAAGGACAAAGCAATCAAAAAATTCCTTCCTTTTCTTTATGCTATCCATCCACAGTATGTTTCTTGTAAGTTTTTAAAAGAGCTAAAATGGATTTGAAAGAAAGAGGGAAGATGAATCGGGTTTGGGTTTTATTTCGATATTACGACTCACTTGGGATAAAAATGAGAAATTTTATCTTGGTCTTTGGATTAGATTCTCAAACCTAGCTCATTTGACACTCTTTGTGAGAGATTTATTCCAAGGAGAGGAGCCGAGCCCACAAAAGCAAAGAGTTTAAATGATTGTAACGGAAATGCAAGTATATTGATTACAACTTAGTTATATTTCTGCTCATGCTCTTTTTCCCCTTTTTTTGGATGAAAGGAATTCTCCAATGCTCTTTGATCAAACGAATTTTCTGTTTTCTATTGAATTAATTATTTTTATTATTATATTTTAAACATTTAAAATAAGGACAAATTACAATTATAGTATGTGATAATTGTAATTGATTTTTCTTTAGGGATAGTAAATATAATTGATACCAAAATCAAGGATCTATACGTAATTTTTTTTATTTTTTTTTTTGGTAAAGATACGTAATTGGCCTTTAGAATAAATTTATGAGACGAGAATCTTAACTAGTTGCATGCTTCCTACCATTAAAAGACAGAAAAGAATAGACAAATAAAAATATTATTATTTGTTGGTACTTTTTTTTTTTTTTTTTTTTAATGGATATGAGGTTCATCCGGGCCAGCTTGGGCGCACCTTGATTTACATCCTCGAGGGAGCTTTTTTATGTTAATGCCGCTGAGTGGATGTGAACCCAAGTCCTCCCCTAGGGAAGTTCGATCTTTAACCACTTTAACATACCACCTTTGGCAATTTTGTTGGTACTTTTAATAATAGAGAAAGATGTGACTGATGTGGAATTTTATCCAAGATTAGAGTAGTATAGAGGTAAAAATTATTGTAACCTTTATTTCATCATTGGTTTACCCTAAAAAAAATTCATCATTAAATTAGGGCTCTTAATTTTCCTATGAGGGTTGGTTCACCATCCTAAAACTAAATTTTCTTTCTTATAAATCGAAACATAATGATTCAAGAATTTCGTCTAAACATGAAAGAAGAAGATAAAGACAACAGGGGAAAAAAAAGTTGTGAGGGGAATGCAAGCCATTGAGTGAAATTGATTGTTTGGTGTCTATTCAATATATATACTAATTAAGAAGAGACCTGTTAAGCTAGATTGGTCTTGTTTTATTGGGAAGGTGTTGTCGGTGAATATTTTGATATTAAGTAATGAATATAAACCAACTGAAACTCATTAATTAAGATGAGAAGGGGTTTACTAAGTTGGAAGTGGTCTTGTTTTGTCTTAAAGATGTCGTCGAGCAAATGTTTATACATTAAAGAATGAATATAGAACAGCTGTAACTCATTAAGTCTTGGATTTGAATCAAAGAAATATTTAGACATTAAAGAATGAATATGGAACAGCTAGAACTCTTGAATTTGAACCAAATAAATATTTACACATTAAAGAATGAATATGGAGCAGCTGAAACTCTTGAATTTGAACCAAATAAATATTTTACACATTAACATTAAAGAATGAATATGGAACAGCTGGAACTCTAGAATTTGAATCAAATAAATATTTAACGCATTAAAGAATGAATATGAAGCAGCTGGAACTCTTGAATTTGAACCAAATAAATATTTTATACATTAAAGAATGAATATGGAACCGCTGGAACTCTTGGATTTGACTTTAATAAATATTTACACATTAAAATATAAATATAGAACAGCTAGAACTCACAAGGAAAGAAGAAGGTTGGATGGACAGCTCCAATCATAGAAACGCTATTCGAAGCTTTATTGGAATCATCTATTACTATTGAAAAAACCACCCACCATCACCTTCTCTTATAGTTCGAATTGGAATTTTAAGATTTGATAGTTTTGAAGTCCTTGAATTATCAACTTTATAATCCTTTCTCTTCAATATACAAACGGAATAAAATCACTAGAAGAAAATTATGTTTCGATTTTTAATAAGGAAGAAAAATTTAGATTTAGGGATGATAAAGGAATCTTCACAGGAAAATTAAGATTTCTAATAATAATTTTTGCCAAAATCTTTAAAAGAAAATTTCATATCAATGACACCCTTTCCATCAAAGTCTAAAACTACCCGACCTATAGTAATACTTTTACTTGTCCATTTCTTTTTTAACTTGTCCAGATTCTCATCTCATAGAAAATAATTAATTTAATAAAAAAACAAGAGATTCATGTAATGAAAGAGCATTGGAGAATGCTTTACTCACTTTGGGTAGTCAACAAGAAATATTAAGTACGCATGGGTGCTTTATTATGCTCCAGTATTTACGATCACTGGCTGTTCGCCTACTTTTTCCTTTTCAGTGCTTCAGATCAGATCTGAAGAAGTTCAGTGAGTTGTTCTTAGCGTTCCCATTTTAAGTTTTGGAGTCTTCATCTTCAGCTCTCTCAAGACAGCACAAAGACCATTTAAGCTTGGCTCGTCTCCTTCCAGTTAACAACATTTGCAAGGAAATCAAGCAATCAATTTCATAGAATGGCTTCAGCTTCTCAACATGCCTCTTCTTCAGATTCTTATGAAGTGTTCTTGAGCTTTCATGGCAAAGACGTTCGTAGTGGTTTTGCAGACCACCTCTACAACGCTTTAGTTGGGGCTGGAATTCGAACTTTTAGAGATGATGAAGAATTGAATAAGGGAGAAGAGATTGCTCCCAATCTATTTGCTGCTATCCAGCAATCAATTATCTCTATTCCCATTCTCTCGATGAATTACGCATCCAGCAAGTGGTGCCTCAATGAGCTTAAGGAGATATCTGAATGCAAAAAAACAGGGAACCATACTGTATTGCCCGTTTTCTATAAAATTGAACCCACAAATGTGCGAAACCAGACTGGGGAATATGCAAAAGCTTTTGATGAGGAGCACCCAAAGCACTTCGACCAGGAAACAGTGAACAAGTGGCGAGATGTTTTGAAAGAGATAGGAAAACTGGATGGATGGCATCTCAAGGAGGGCATGTAAGTGCAACACATTCTTTCCGCTTCAAATCACACACACACACACACACACACACACACACACACACATAAATACATATAAGAGAGGCAGGCAGGGGTTGCATCAATGAAGAATATTTTAGGATTAGAGGTACCCAAGAATTATTTGTGGCTTAGTAACTGATGCGTCCAAAATCTGCTCAGCCCTTAGATCACGTAAGAATGATCTGCAAAACAATCGTCAGATGTGGCCCGACCGTGGGGGTCGGGAGTCCACCTCCGATGGCTAAGTCAGTTGATGAACTGATTACAAAGGCTATGACTAGATGCGAGCAAAAAGTATGAATACGATAATTGAGAATACGATTCAGATACCTTCTTCGTACATTGGTGACGTCTTATATAGAGCTTATCTTTGAATCCCGTTCGTTGAACTCGTACGTGCCTTCTTCTGGTGACCGTCAAATCTAGACAGTTAGACCCGTTAGTGGGGTAATGGATAACTTCCTCCGATCGCACGATCTTGATGCTATGGTCGTGGCCGTTATCCAAGCTGGCACGATCGTCCATCCTGCGAGTATCGATAACCTTCACTTTGACCGGTTATTTGTCCCGAGAATCTCGGACTCGTGCGTGAGAGCTAATAGTGTTAAGTTTCTTCCTGAACATGCCATCTCTAGACCCGATTCGCTCGAGCCCGGAATCGTCAGTTCGTCCCTGACCGGGGTCAAGGGTTGAACCAAGGCCGGACCCGGTTCAATGATATTTTTCCCGTATCACGAGCCCCCCAGACCAAGCGTTTGGGAACGCCGAGGGTGGAAACCAAACAAGGAATCTGAACCAAGGTTTAAAGTATCGGTATCGAGTATCGTATCGGTAAGGTATTTTAAGAAACGTATCGTCCTATATCTAGTATTGTATCGTTCCGGCTAATGTATTTTAGTGTAATTCAATGAAGAGATGTATCGTATCGGTTGGGTCAAATATGGATACGTATCGACTAGTATCGTATGGTATCGTTGGATACTTTAAACCTTGATTTGAACGATCGCTTGCTATAATAAATGTTAAGTAGCATTTAATGCTAGTGCGTCATCACTCTCCTCGAGTTACGCGTATGTTTTCAGCTTTCATGCGGCAGTTGCCACGTGTCTGTCATAGCCGAAACCATCATTGCCTTTAACTCAAAACGACGGTTCCTCAAAACGTCAACTTCAATTTGATTCATTTACGCCTTTTCGAACTGCCGCCGGATCGCGATCGTCAGACTGAATTGATCTTGATCACACACGTGTCCATAGGCTGGCTTATTTAAAAACCGCCTGTTGCTTTTTCAAATTTCACTCTTATCTGCAACTCGAAAACTCGTCGTCGTCTTCTCTGTGCCCTAGCTGTCTTTCTGCTTCCAAGTTACTTACTCCGGTGAACAAGTAAGTGTAGTAACTTTCTTGCCATCTTTGCTTGCTTTAGCTACTCTTTTCACTTTTGCATTTGTTTCTTTTCTGATTTAAAAGTCACAATCGGACTCTGTGTGTGATGGGAAGTGGTAGAACTTCTGACAAAGGCTCCCCTGAGCGTAATGCCGATTTCTGGTGGCGAGACTACTGTCTCCGCTGCCGCTGAACAATCATACAATGAGGAACAGAAACTAACCGAGGCTTGGCGTGACTTTGACGAAGTGAGCCAAAGGAAAGAGATTGAAGTTCCGACTCTTCCTCTCTATTCCAAACCCTCTAAACCTTTGAAGGCTCCCGCCAAGGCCCCTCGGCAATCCAAAAGATCCGAAGAAAACCTGAGTTTTCATATTTCCAAATATACTGACGTTAAGTTGACTTCGGCATTCCAACACTTTGAATTTCCCTCTGATTACCTTCTTTGACTTCCCAACTCTGATGAGAGGGCCGACTCGAACCTTTCTGGCGAATTCTCGTTGTATCTGGACACTCTAGAGAGTGGAGTATGGTTTCCTTTTTTCTTTTTCTTTTTTTGTAAGGATTGGCCCCCTATGGCCATTTCATAAATATATGAATTGACCATAATTGCTTGTCGTAAAAATTTCGTACTTACTACCACAATTGACTTGTGAGATTTCCCTTTCGGGAATATCTAGATAATAATACCCTGACTCCTCCTGGTCTAACTTGCGTCTCCCTTGGGAGCTTAGTTAAACTTGAGGACTCTCCACGTTCGGGATAAGCCTTGGCCTCGTCGTTCAGGAGTCTCATTCGGTGTAGAACCGATGCTCAGCCTTCAGAAGTCTTATTTGGTTTAGAACTGATGCTTCATTCAGGGACTCATTCGGTTTCCCGATGCCCTGCTTCGAGAAACTTTAGTTTCCATACTATCACGATCAACTCCGTCCTTCGTCATTTGCGAATGCTGCATTGGGCACGATCTTTCTGGAAAAAACCAAACATTTTTTCTCGTAATTATTTCTGGGTTTCCCTTCCCAAGAAATATTTTCCGTTTCATTGCATTTATTGCAAATGGGCGATGGTTCGCTTCTCGAGCTGTGCTACTTCGTAACTGGTGTTTATCTTGCCATGTGGAAACTTGCAGCAAATCAACTTCATTTATTTTGAATTTGAAAAGTCATTAGTTTATAGCCGTTGATCCGAGATCCTGCGATCGGTACTCGAACCGTCACTCTTTTTTGGCCTTTGATTTGCTTGAGTTACATCTCTTTTTATCACTTCAATGGGCTATTTAAACCCCTTCGACGTGCTTTGACATCTTACGAACGTTGTAACGCTAGAACCCTGCAAAAACCTTTCTAACGCTCATAACCCTCGCTCCTCTTGTCTGAAGGTTCGTAGTTTGAAGATTTGCAGCTAGGCTTTTAACGAGTAAGTTCTTCCTTTGCTCGTTCTTTTCTTTCTTTTTGTTCTTCTCTCCTAGATGAACTCCAAAGTAAAAAAATCTGGATTTTTACTTCATAGCCAGCTTTTTGGCATTGGAAACTTCATTTTCGGATGTCATAAAGTATTTCTGATCGTCTTAGGGAGAAGACCAATCACTTTGGTTTGAGTTTATTTCTTGATCACCTTGGATACTTCTAGGGTTTTAGGCTCTGGCATTCGACAAGTGTTCTTGTCCATTCTTTGTAGTGCCTCTAAAGTTTAACCCGAATGCCGTCCGTGCAAGGGCCGCCAAGAAGACTACCTCTGCAAAGAAGAATGCTGTCGAGTCTGAAAAGGTAGACGTTGCTCCTTCTTCTGAAGTTTGGACTCCAATGGCACTAGCCGTAGTCCCGTTAGCATCTCCCTCAGAGAAAATGGTAATTCGACTTGAGGAGGAAAGAGTGACTCCCTCCTCTGGCATCCCAATCCCGGAGGTCACAGCTGTTGCCTTGTTGGCATCTTCCTCCAAGGCTCCCTCGGTCATGGAGGCCCCAACCCCGATGGTGGAGGATCGGGTCGTTTTTTAGGAAGCCGAGGGCGTTGCTTCTAAGAAAAAACGTCCTCGCTTCGATGATGAAATATATAGGCCTGCCTGATCGTTGAAGAGGTCTGACTTTGTGACGGGCAACTTTGACAAGGCGTTGGAATGGTGCACCTTCGCCCAGATACCCGCCAAGAGCAAAGCCTTCAATGTCATTCCCGACGAGGCCTTCGTGAACTCATTAGTAATGTAAGCATTATTTCTCCCCCTGCCTTCCTTTTGGAATGTCTTCATTCTCTGAATAACTCTAATAACGTCGCAGGAGTACTGCTGATAACTTCCACAAACAACTGTAGTCAGCTTTTCGGATCGGGCGATTGCAGTTCGATCTTTTTAAGCTTCGTGAGGAAGTCAAAGTCAAAGATGTTGAGATCAAACGCCTTCAGGACGGGCTCTGGGAAGTAGCCCGAGTGAAGAACACGGAGATCTTGCAGTGTTCCTCTTCATTGAACGTTGCTAACGAGAGTAATCGCAAATTAGAACGTGAAGTTGAAAGGCTCTAGGGAGCACTAAAGGAATCCGAGGTGAGAACCACCAAACCCCAAAGGCAGGCAGCTCTTTCTTTACCCGAACATATCCTTGTTGAGGTCCAGAGGGCTTGCATCTTCAAATACTTGCACAGTAAGCCTTTTGATGATTTGTTGGATATCTTTCATCTACAGGCTTACCAGGAAGGGCAGAATGATGTTTGGAAGTCAATCTTAAAGAGAGATCCAAGCTTTGATATGGCACCTCATCAACAACACTGCCATCCCGAAGTATTTGGAGAATTGAGACTTCCCCCTCCTAATTGGACCGAAGACTTGGAAGATATGCCGACTGAGGATCCGGATATATTGCTATATCTTAATGATTCTCCTCCTTTGACCCCTTTCAGGGACTTGGTCTACGGAGAGGCTGCCCCAAATGTCAACCAAGCTGCAGATCAAGCTTCGGCATTGGTCGAAAAGTGTAAAGAGGGTGAAGCCTAGAGATCGGCATTCCTCATGTTCTTCTTTATACTTGATTTTACTTGGGGGAAGCTAACGGAACTCTTCGCAATCTACCCTGGAAAAGCTAGATGAAGGATATGGGATTGTGGAGTCTTCCTCAAGCTTTTGTAGGTGGGAGCTTTCGGAATTCTTCGCAATTGTCCCCATAAAAGTGTATGGAATTGTGGAATTTCTCCCGACTCTCCTTCGACAAATGCTGCTTTGGTTTTTCTTCTTGACTCTGTGTTGCTTCTGAGAAAGCTACTTTGGTTTTTCTTCCCGACTCTCCTTCGAAAAATGGAAGCTTACGGAACTCTTCGCAATCACCGATGATGATACTTAGAATTCACTGTTTCTCGACCGAATGAAGATTTGACCTCCAACACTTGTTGTCTCATATGTATTTTTTCTGAGAGCTTTTTAGTGTTGTAAAGGTTGGCCCCCTTCTGATCGTTAAAGAAATAAAGAATTGACTTTATCCTTAAATTATGTCGATCATTGAAGATATTTGGGTCTTTCACCAAAGTCTTCTTCTAAGCAATTCCTTAGAATTATTTCTCTTAGTCGGTTAGAACAGAAGCCTTTGCTTCGGAAGGTCTTAGTCGGTCGGAACCAAAGCCTTTTGATTTGGAAGGTCTTAGTCGGTCGGAACCGAAGCCTTTACTTAGAGATTCCTGAGAATTCTTCTAAGCTTTCGGAGGTCCCACTAGGGTTTCAAACCGATGCCTCTTGAAGGTCCCACTCGGGTTTTAAACCGATGCCTTTACTTAGAGAATCCTGAAAATTCTACTACGCTTTCGAAGGTCCCATTTGGGTTTTAAACCGATGCCTCGTTGAAGGTCCCACTTGGGTTTTAAACCGATGCCTCGTTGAAGGTCCCACTCGGGTTTTAAACAGATGCCTTTACTTAGAGAATCCTGAAAATTCTACTAAGCTTTCGGAGGTCCCACTCAAGTTTTAAACCGATGCCTCGTTGTCCCACTCGGGTTTTAAACCGATGCCTTTTGAAGGTCTCACTCGGGTTTTAAACCGAAGCCTTTTGATTCTTCATTCAAGTACTAATATGTAGTAGCTCCCAATCAAAAGATTTGTTGTTTGAAACTTGAAATTGCATTGAATGTGGAAAATACTACATCAGAAACGAAAATGGTAAATCTTTAAGGATAGTACTTCTTCAAGTGCCTTGCATTCCATGATCGGTCAAGTTCCTGCCCGGTGGTCATATTCTTTAGCTTGTATGCTCCCGAACCGAGCAGCTTGACTATCATGTACGGTCCTTCCCAAGAGGGATCCAGCTTCTTTTGATTATGAGGATCTAAAGCCAACGTGTTCTTTAGAACCAAATCTCCCGATCGGTATTGGCGACGTCGAACTCGAGAGTTATAGTGTGATGCTATTCTCCACTGGTACTGCTGAGTTCGGGCAACTGCTTTTGTTCGAACTTCATCCAACGGGTTGAAAAGTTTCTTCTTCTTTGGATCACCGACTTGACCTTTGGGTCTATCCAAAGCTTGTGTTCCGCCACTTGCCAATCTATCCCAGGCATGTCCTCAGCAGACCATGCGAATAAATCTTTATTTTCCCAAAGAAAAATCTTCAATTCTGAATTGAAATCCTCCAGCTGCTCAGATCCAATATGAGTCGTTTTCTTTTCATCCTCAGGATCCAGCTGGATTCATTCCAATTTCTCTACTAGCTCAGGCCTTTGTATCTCTTCTTCATCCCGATCATCACGTATCTCGATTGGTAATGCAATAGCCTTCTTCGGGCCCTCCTTGTCCTTCAAGTAAGCTATGTAACACTGCCGGGAGATTCTTTGATTAGAAGACACCTGACCAAATCCCTTTTCAGTGGGGAACTTGATCTTCATATGCTTTGTCGAAAACACCGCTCCTAGCTTTGTCAAGGATGGTCTGCCGAGCATAACATTATACGCCGGAAGCTCTCAAACCGCCAGGAAATTCACCCGAATAGTAGTTTCCTTAGGGAAATTTCCTACTTAAAGATCCAATTGAATCGATCCTTCCGCCACCGCAGATGATCCAGCAAATCCATACAAATGTGTGGACGATGGCTCCATCAAGTCTTCTTTGATCTTCAATTTCTGATAAGCTTCGTAAGACAGAAGATCTGCGGAAGAGCCGGTATCAACGAGTACTCTGTGCACTTCTCGACGTCCAATCTCCACCTTGATGACTATGGCATCGTTGTGAGGTGTGCAAATACCTCTTTCGTCCTCCTCATCGAAGGTGATCGAACTTTCACCATTCGACCTTTTACGCTTCTGCACCTCTCCAGTTCCAACGAACTTAGATTTGGACTCCAACTTGAGGAGTGACTCCGGTTTGGGTCCCCTAAAAATGATTAGGATAGGAGATCGGCTAGCTCCGACCACTTCCTTTCCCTTCTTTGACTTGGGAGGCACGACCTGGCGCTCTCGGCTTCCCGAACGATCTCTCTTCTCAACCGCGTTTTTTGGCTCTGGCGGTTGTCCTTTAATGAAACTCTAGAGATGTCCTTGAGAGATCAATCTCTCAATGTCGGCCTTCAGGTGTCTACAATCATTAGTATAATGACCATAATCTTTATAAAAACGGTAATACCTTTCCATGTTGCACTCTCCAGGCTTGGACACACCCTTGGGAGGCCACTTCAGTATATCTTGTCTTTTGATAATATTCAGGATCTCCAACCGAGGAGTATTCAATGATGTGTACACCCCCTGGTCGAGAGAACATTGCCTCCACGCCGGACGTGGCCTTCGAGCCCGATCATTGTTGGGCTGCTTAGGCTTCTGTCTCGTTTCAGGAGCCTTCTGTTCTTTGGTGGAAGCCTTTGTATCTCCCTGACGTGAATCCAGAATCTCCGTCACCTCCGCTTGCTTTTGACACCTTTGCACCAATTCAACATAAGTGGTTGGCATGTCTTGAACTAATAACTCTAAGAGTCTTCGATTGGTGAGTCCAGTGAATAGAGCAACTTCAGCTACCTGTTCATCCAGATTCTCAATCTCCATAGTAACTTCGTTGAATCTTTTTAGGTATTCCCGAATTGATTCATTCTTCCCTTGCTTGATAGTAAACAGATTTTCCTCCATCATTTTGATCTGGATTCCACTCTGAAAACGACCAATGAATTTTCACGCCAACTCCTCAAAATCAGCAATTTTTCCCGAAGGATGATTTGAAAACCACTTCTGCGCCGCACCGGTCAAAGATGAACCGAACACCTTGCAAAAGATTTCGTCTGAATTACCGGCCACCATAATGTTTGCTTGATAATAGCTGATATGGGCATAGGATCTACTGAACCATCGAATGAAGAGAAAGTTGGAAGCCGAAAATTGTGAGGAAACACAAATCCACCAATTGCCTCGACAAAAGGGGTCTTCCTGATGACCGAATAAATGTCATCAGCCATCCGCCCTCGGGAGAGCAATCCCAACCTTTGATTAATATCTGCCAGCTCCTGTCCAATGTTGACCGAATGTCCGCCACCAGCCCGATAACTTTCTCTACCCGAACGCTTTGAGGTTGGCGAGTGAGTACGTACTTCCCTACCCAACCTCTTTACTGATCCAGTTCGGCTTGACTGCGGTCGAACGTACCAATCATTTCTTTCGGGTAGCTCTCCCGTCCATTGCTCTCTACCGTGCTCTCGGGAATTCCCCCGCAGGTTCGGGCCATAATTTTGGCCGCCTGCCGGTTGCCTATCTCCATGCGGGGAATGCCCTCGTAGCGCCAGTATAATCGTTTCCGCTTCTCCTGCACGCCTCCTGGCCTCCTGATGATTAGGAGCTTGTGAAGCCACCACTTGCCTGGCCAACGTGCGAAGCGTCTGGTTCATCTCCAAGGATTGAAGCTGCATTTGATCCAATTGCTGTTGGAGAGGATTCCGGGGATGTAATTGATCATTACCCCCTTGTCCTCCATCTTCTCGTACTTCACGAGCTCGACTTCCTTCAGGGATATCTTCTGGATTGTTCCCGCCAGGAAGTTGAATGTTAGCATCTCGCTGAGCCGCCGCAGCCGCTGTTGCTGACCTAGTAACCATGACTTTCTGAAGCGTTTCCCACAGACGGCGCCAACTGATGAGTCCAAAATATGCTCAGCCCTTAGATCACGTAAGAATGACCTGGCAAAACAATCGTCGATGTGGCCCGACCGTGGGGGTTGGGAGTCCACCTCTGATGGCTAAGTCAGTTGATGAACTGATCACAAAGGCTATGACTAGATGCACAGCAAAAGTATGAATACGATAATTGGGAATATGATTCAGATACCTTTTTCGTACGTTGGTGATTTCTTATATAGAGTTTACCTTTGAATCCCGTTAGTTGAACTCGTACGTGCCTTCTTCTGGTGACCGTCAGATCTAGACGGTTAGACCCGTTAGTGGGGTAATGGATAACTTCCTCCGATTGCACGATCTTGATGCTATGGTCGTGGCCGCTATCCAAGCTGGCACGATCGTCCATC
The DNA here is from genome assembly GCF_041222555.1 of Hakea prostrata. Classification (NCBI taxonomy): domain Eukaryota; kingdom Viridiplantae; phylum Streptophyta; class Magnoliopsida; order Proteales; family Proteaceae; genus Hakea; species Hakea prostrata. The sequence continues at coordinate 3,136,759 of NC_142601.1, read as the reverse complement.
CTACGAGTGTTGATAACAGTCACTTTGATTGGTTATTCGTCCCGAGAATCTCGGACTCATGCATGAGAGTTGATAGTGTTAAGTTTCTTCCTAAACACGCCATCTCTGGACCCGGTTCGCTCGAGCCTGAATCGGTCGATTCGTCCCTGACCGGGGTCAAGGGTTGAACCAAGGGCGGACCCGGTTCAACAATATTTTTTCCGTATCAATAACTAAAACTAACCGAGATATTGTTTATCATTTTTCTTTTTTACACTATACTCTCTTTGTGAAAGATTTTGATGAAAAATAATACAAGGAAAGGTTCACATAGTAAAATTTGAATAATATATACATCAGTCATCAGTTGAGATAATTCACTTGTGGATTTTTTCGATGTTGAAGATTGCTTTCTATTCCTTTCCTTATGTACATTATTCGTCACCTTATGGGTTAATCAATTTTTTTTATTTGAATATACAGGTATGAAACGGAGTCAATAAAAGAAATTGTAAAAACAGTTTCGAGTAAATTGAACAAGAGACTCGTGCATGTTCCCGACAACATAGTTGGAATGGAATCTCATATAGAAAAAATGTTGGAACTACTAGATATTAAATCTAAGGTTACGAAAATTGTGGGGATCCATGGCTGCGGAGGCATCGGAAAGACAACAATTGCTAAGGTTGTTTGCAATACAATTCTTAATGAATTTGAAGAATATGCATTCATTGAAAATGTTCGCGAGGATGCTAGGAAACATGGGATTCACTATCTACAAAACAAACTTATTACAGGTATCCTAAAAGATGGATGTCCAGCTATTATTGATGTGGATAGTGGAATTAAAGTGATCCAGAAGAGGTTAAGCCAAAAAAAAATTCTTGTTGTTCTTGATGATGTCGGTAAAGATGATCAAGCAAAGTCTTTAATTGGAGATGGGGAATGGTTTGGTATTGGAAGCAAGATCATTATCACAAGCAGGAATAAGGGTATTTTAATTTTTCAAAAAGCCATGATCTATGAGCCTCGTGTAATGAATTTAGATGACTCTCTTAAGCTTTTTTGCCATTATGCATTTGAGATGCATCAGCCTCATGTAGATTATTTAGATCTCTCAAAAGCAATGGTAGAAGTGACTGGAAGACTTCCATTGGCTCTCAAAGTTATAGGTTCATCGCTATTGTCAAAGGCAAGACCAATATGGGAAAACAAGTTGATGATGTTGCAAAAGGAGCCCGATATTGATGTTATAAAATGTTTGAAAATAAGTTACGATGAACTAGTAGATACAGAGCAACAAATGTTACTTGATACAGCTTGTTTTTTTATAGGAATGAAAAAAAAAAATGTTTGTTTTATCTGGGAAAGCTGTAATTTTTACCCCCAGGTGGGACTTGATGTTCTTTGTGCAAAATCTTGGATAACAATTGATGAAGATGATAAGATAGCAATGCACGATGTTCTTCGGGACTTCGGGAGGGATATTGTTTGTCGAGAGAATATAGAACGAGGGAAACGTAGTCGAATATGGTCTGAAGGCGACGTGTTGGATGTCCTCGGCAAAAAGGAGGTAAATATTCACTACCTCTATTGAAAGTTTTCATGACATGGTTGTCAATTAGTTATCTGATGACTTTTTTTCGTGCTTGTTGGAACAATTTGGTTTTTGTGTAACATTTAATTGAAAGTCATTTCTTTTGCAGGGTACAAATAAGTGTGTAGGACTCACCATTGACTTGAAGGAAAAAACAAAGAGCAGATGTTTGATGGGTGAGGGACTTTATGCAATGACTAAACTAAGGTTACTCCAACTTGACCATGCACAAATTGAAGGGAACTGCAATAATTCTTTTTCGGAATTGAGATGGCTTAGTTGGAAAGGATGTTCAGAATTGAGTTGGCTTAGTTGGATAGGATGTTCAAAATTGAGATGGCTTAGTTGGAAAGTACGTTCAAAATTGAGATGGCTTGGTTGGAAAGGATGCTTTGAACAATATGTGCTAACCAACTTTCATCCAGAAAAATTGGTCGTTCTTGATCTATCATATAGTGAGTTCACTGAATGCTGGTTGGGTTGGGACGATATCAAGGTCTCTCTCTCCTCCTCCTCTTCTTCTTGTATGTCTGTGTTCAATTTGTGATTTTTCAAGCATTTTAAAACATGAAAAGATAATTTTCTTTTTAAATTGTTTTGCAGATGGCATCAAATCTTAAAGTTCTAAATCTCGAGTATTGTCGTCAACTAGGTAGGACACCTGACCTTTCAGGAAATCGAGTTTTGGAGGTATTGATTCTGAGGGGATGTGATAAGTTGACTAGAATCGACACATCTATTGGCTTTCTTAAGGAATTGGTCGAATTGGATTTGGAGGGCTGCGAGAGTCTAGAGGATCTCCCAATTAAAATTTGTGAGTTGGGGGCATCCCTTAAGACACTCAAGCTATCTGGATGTAGGTCTCTGAAAAAGGTATCAGATAAAGTGGAACAGATGACATCCCTGACGACGCTTTCTTTGAGTTGCGATGACGATGTGGTTTGTCTTCCCTCAACTTTGAGTAGCTTAAAGCTTAGTTGGTGCAATTCACTTGAAGAAATCCATAATCTTTCCCCAAGTTTGACTAATTTGTCGGTTGAATCTTGCAATTCACTTAGAAAGATCCAAAATCGTTCCCAAAGTTTGACTAGCCTATTGGTTAAAAAATGCAAGTCGATTCAATACATTTCTGGTCTTCCACCAAGCTTAAATGTGGATTATTCTCTTAAACATTTTGGGGGGGTGGACATATCAGGAAGCTTGAATACAGCATGTGGGGAGAGCCTGAAGGAAAATGCAGGTTTTGACGAAAACTTGGATTCCACAGAGTCTTGTTTCATTGCATTATCGAGTCGCTGGGAAGATCGATCATGGATTGGCTTCTCCATTTTTGTAGGCAAAGGGATGGATTCTCTTGAGTGGTTGCAGATATGGGAGTGCAATTCATATAAGAAAATACCAAAGCTAAGGGATTCGATAAGGCTGAGGAAAGTTCGCATTAATAACTGCCACGATTTAACAGAGATCGAGCACCTTGGAGGCTATGAATCCTTAGAACAATTACACATCACCAGATCATTAGAAACGTTTCCAGAGGATATCTCAGGTTTGATGAACTTGAGGGATTTAAGAATTGAATGCTTGTCAATTGAAAGCTTACCTAATCTCTCAAACTTGAAACAGTTGAGGAAATTGAAAATTTGGAACTGTGAAAACTTATCCGAAATTGGAGGCCTTCACGGATTGGAGGCCTTGCAAGAGTTAGATATATATGCATGCGAGAATATAGCCGAGATTCATCTAGTGGATGGATCCAAGGAGGCGTTGTGGTCTTTGGACATATTACCAAGGAATATTTCAAACTTGAAAAAGTTAAAGAAGTTACATATCTCTTGCACGAAGTTGTCCAAAATTTTAGGACTTGCCGCTTCAGAGTCCTTGCAAGATTTGAAGATAGAATTTTGCGACAATCTAGTCAAGATTCATGGTCTCGATAGATTGAAAAGCCTGAAGAGTTTGAGCCTAGCTGGTTACTCCTTGGAAAAACTACCGGATCTATCAAAGTTGAAGGAGTTGTCGAGTTTAGATATTGCATGTGGCAAATTTTCCAAAATTCCTGGCCTCGAAGGATTGGAGTCCTTGCAACGGTTAGTTATATTTAGATGCCACAATGTAGCCAAGATTTATGGACTCGACAAATTGAAAAGCCTGAAGAGTTTGGTACTCCATGGTTGCCACTCCTTGGAGAAACTGCCAGATCTATCAAACTTAAAGGAGTTGTCGTGTATAGAGATTAATTCATGTCACATATTATCCGAAATTCCTAGCCTCGATGGATTGGAGTCATTGCAAGAGTTTTTTTTAATCAATTGCGACAATCTAACCGAGATTCACGGTGTTGAAAGATTGAAAAGCCTGAATGCTTTGCGGATTCAGAATTGCTGCTCTTTGGAAACATCATCTCTCTCCAACTTGAAAAACTTGGAGGATTTGCGTATTAAAGGATGCAAGAATATACCCGATCATGAACGTCCGCAAAGATGGACAATTCGCTGACCTCTCTTTTAGTGAAAGTGCCCTTCTTCCCCAAAGACTCCCTTTGCAGATTACAGATTAGTTGAAGGTAAACTAATTGACTTTGGTTCATACAAGTTACCTAGATTCAATTCTCTATCTAAATCCAGTCTCGACAATGTTTGCCTGATATTCTTTTGTTTTTTTATGTAACTACTGTGTGTTTTTCAATTTCCCCATTTATAGAATTGATTGATTGATGCCAGTAAAAAGGGTGAATAACAATTTTACTTTCTTCAGTCATCACCACAAAAGCAGCCAATTTTACTTGCTGAATTATTATTACTCTACCTGTACCGAGTCTAATTCTCTGCTTGTAATGTCCTCTAATTTTGCATATTTTACTAGTCAGTTTTTTTTTTTCCATGTTCTCAAGTTTCCTATCTCTTCGTGCTTTTACTGAGTTTCTTTGTGATAATACCTTGGTTCATTTAGTTCAAACGGAAAAATAAGAAGAATTTTTACTGCAGTATTTGAAATGCAACATCTCCAAACTGCTTTGAGGGTGGTGAAGCTGCAAATGATCATAACTCTCTGGTTTGCATGAATACAATGGACATGCTCCAAGCTTTCCTATCAAGGTTTTTTTCCTTTTCTTGGTTCTGATTTACAAAATTGGAGATGCTTCAATGAAAATTCCATGACATCTGAATTGTACAGGGAAGAAACAAAGTGACACAATTTGCATACTTCTTGGTGCTGATCGCTGCAAGGAACAAAAATCAGTAATGGAAAGGTTGGGGCAGCTGACATACAATTTGTTTTATTAGTGTAGTTTTATAGGTGCCAATGCAAATTACCAGTGGTTCTTCTTGACTAAGCAGCATGTTTCCTGATTTGATCAACTTATTGAGATAGAAACTGGTGAATACGGTGTTGTGCGAAATACAGAAATCTTCTATGAGAGGGAACCTACCAACCTGAGAACGAAGAGTTATTAAATGAGGTTGGTACTTCTCCAAATTTGAGTTGGTTGTTAATTTTCTTTTGGGAGTCTATGAAATATGGTCACATAATTTTATTTTTTTTAATCAAGCTTATTCTCAGTACGTGAGATTTCTTCAGCATGTATGCATTTGTTTGAACATAATTGAAATGAATACTGTTACAGTGATTCATCTAATCTTCCAGCAAAATTTACTATTAGTTTCAAGTTTTCTTGTCTTTCTGTCTAGTTTTTATTGTGTGATACAGTATTTTGAATTTTGAATCATATTTTCAAAACCAGACCATTCATGAGGCCGATTTAGTTGAAGAAGAGAAATCAAGCCAAAAAGTTGTGGTGTTTTCTGTTGAATAAACGTCTGTTTACTAGACTTCAACATTGTCCTTTGAACTAATTCTCAGAATTCTCCAAACAGAGTAGGTCAAAATTTCTGGGGTTCTACAAAGGAAAAATGGAAGAGATTTCAAAAGACCCTATCTAAGTATGAAACTTGTTTTAGTATAATCCATCACACTATGGATGATGATTTATACTCAAATGGATTTCATTAAATAAGCTGAGTGATCTCACTTGCCCCTGTTTTGCTCATTATTATGTATTATAACTAGCCGTTTTAATTAACTGGATGATCTAGTGAAGCAGATGTTGGCTCTGTACATCAGCAAAATAATTGGGGATGAAGGATGATTCAATATTTTGGTTTGCCCATAGCCATGGAGAGGACTCCAACTAAAATCAACTATGCTCAATTGTTCAGAATTGATGTTCCAAGATTGATCCCCTTAGATTTGTGGAGTTCTATCCGTTGGTTCACAGAGGTAATCTTGTTGGCTCCATACATTTTGCTAAGTTAACAAACTTTCAATTCATTTCACTCTCTAGAAAATCCTCTTCTCTTTATGCCTTCAATTTTCCTGAATTTCTCTTTATCTGCCTGTGCATACACAGGCCTTCAGGCACACATCACAGTTAGCTGGAAGGGAAGCAACAACTCGGAGTTGATTTCAAATATTGCTAGTTCCTCAAGAAATGATTTCAATGTTCTTACTGTTTGCAATGGGTCACTAGTGCTCAAGGAGATGACAAGGGCTCAGGTTGTTTTGGCCATCACCTTTTTCTAGCACGAACTGAATAAGAAAGAAACCATCTTCGAGTTTTCGATCTACTTGATGAAATTTTCAGTTGGATGATGAAAGGATCACTTTCTTTTATCATACAGTTTTGGCTCTGACCGGAGTCTGCTCAAATATGTGAGATCTTGTGAATGAGCTTTCCCCACATCTATATAGCTTGCTCTTCAGACGCATATACTTCTAGCCAGGATAGCTACTCTCTCTCTCTCTCTCATTGAAAGAACATAAGAAAGCAATGTAATATCCCATAAATTTCGTTGCACGAGAAGTGGTGACAATGAAAAAATCTAAAGAGACGTTGAAACTAGAAAGTAGAGATGAGGTGGTCTCGTAATTCCGATTTGGAGTCGTCTGTGTTACATTTTGCTAGTGGCACATGTCATAACATAAGACTTCGAAAGTCAGCGGAGATATACTTCAGCACTAATGGTTGAATCCACAACATAATTTACTTAAGGAAGCAACAAAAATTGAGATAACCAAAACCAGACAGCATAACTCTCATTTGAGATCCCCATAGTAGAAGAAACATTCTAATGAACCAGCACAAATTCCTCCCAGAACTGGAACCTACATTTCTGATCACACAATTAGTTCCCATGCTAAAAAAGGAGAATGATAGTGCAATGTCACTGTTGGAACTCACCGGAGGACATTCCAGGATTTAACAAATAGCCATGTAAACACTGGGAAGGTCATCTGACCAAGATTAACAGGACCACTTAATACCGATGGACCAGGACAAAATCATTGTCGTTGAGAACTTGTACATCTCTATCTCCAACAAAATTTTCACGACCAAGTTCCTTCACTATATTCACAAATTCCACCCTTTTTGCTCTGGGAAGAGGTAAATAAGGCAGGCGAAACACAGGCCTGGCCACACCAAGCTGGGCTAGAGCTGTGTTCAGGCCAATGGGGTTAGGCTCACAAAACAACCACTTAATCGAAGGCGTGAGCTTTGAATTCAACAAAGGGTTCTTGCCCATCAATTTTGGAACCAAATTGCTGACAACAGATATCACTCCAGTGGCCCCATGACCCCACCTTGCATCATGACACTCATCATCATTGCTTCTCTTGTTGAGTTGCTTCCGGTGTTTCCAATCACCTTGATCAATCCACCAAAACAATTAACTGTTGTGACCAATTAGCATGATGTGTTCAATATCCCAACTCATGAATTGCCCTTCACCTGTTGTGCCACTCACTATATATGACACCATCAGCACCACCTAAAATCTGCATATGCATCAAGGCATCATAAGCCTCAAGGTCAAATCTGCCATCAGGAGTCTTAATGGCAGTGATTAATCTAAGTGACTTTTATCTCCTCTGCTGATGTCCTGCAATTAAAAGAAATAATATCTTGAAACAAAAGCAGGAGTTGAGCATGCATCAACAAACTCATTGCAACAATAAAAGAAGTAGTGGGTTCCAGGACTGTTAAGGTTCTTAAGCTCCAACATGTAATGAATTTTTACCCTATTCAGTTATTTATACTTTTCTCCATAATGACTTTATCATACCTCTAGCATTCATTTTCTTGTTCATTTTAAATGGATTTGGTTCTTCTATATAGAATATTTATGTACAGTAATGCTTTTGAGATGCCAACAAACTGAACAACCAACCAGTCTACTCTTCACATTGCTGATCACACTAGATTTTTTTTATTCTACTTTCAAGGAGGAAATTCAAGCTATGGGACCATCTAAACAAACATTTCACACCAATTATTTCAAATCAGCATCAAGCAATATGACTTGGCAGACTCAACAACAGCAGAACAAATTGATTGCATCAACATCAAGAATCTTTAATATACATTTAAAATGTATATGAAGAATAAGGCGCAAACATCAGAACATGTTATGGTCCAGCTGTTATAGGTCTTAGAAAATATAGGCAAGCCTCAAGTATTACAACTTCTACTTTATTTTACCAAGTATACCCAGCACTTTTGACTCAGGCTGAAGCTATTGAGGGAGACATGATGCTAATCAAGGGAGTTTCCAGCACAAATATTCACACCACATCAGGCCCAAAGCATAGTCTAATGGGTTAATATGGAGTGTAAGGGCATGTGCTCGTAGCATTTTGTGTTTTCTATTGTAAGGGGCATATTTGGAAACCCATGTATGAGGTATAAATGATATAAGTGACCCTTAAGAATTTAACTAGTTAATTGTATCTTGTCATATGAGATGGCAGGGACGCCAATAGGTTGTTTTCATTGTTTGCTATGAAAGACCTTGAAAATTAATATTACGTGCCTTGATGTCAGACCTTTGAAACGTACATGCCATTAATTATAGGAGGGAATTCCTATGAGGACCCAGAACCCCTTCAACCCTCTCTATAAAAGGAGTTATCTGTAAGCACTACCATTATTTTGTGGGAGAAGGAATTGTAGTGAGATACGTTCATGGCAAGATGCCTAGGTGATTAGTGAGATACTAACCTAGGCTTGCAGTAAGATTATTCAAGTAATACCCTTTTCTTCTATCATAGTTTCACTACTTTTCACATGCAGGTTTGAGTATATTCAATTTGTTTCAATTTAGTTACTGATGTTCCTATGCATACTCTAAGGAAACCAATTGCTAATCATTTTAGTATAACAAAACCTGAATACCGATTCACTGCAGTCAAAGCAAACCCTCAATAAGCCTACAACAACCATGAGACAAGAGAAGTAACAACAATAAATTTATTGATATACAAAGATAACTAGGAGACCCAGTCAAGGTAGCATTCTAGGAACATCTCTTTTATGGGATCAGCTGCACAGATCCTAGCCTTTCAGACAGTTGTATCAACACAAATATGGGTGTGTAGTCCTAGCACATGCATATCCTTTCTTACAACTTCTTTAACAGCCAATTTAAGCCTACCCCTACCTCTTTTAGCTCTATCTACTCGCATCTGATCACTCTTCCTTTCAGGAACCTCTAACGGCCTCTTTTGGACATGCCCAGACCTGCTATACCCCTTATCCAGAATAAATTTATTTGTTTTGGCCTTCTCTAATCAGCAGCATCCAGCCTACTTTGAGTTCTGAATTTACTATTAGGTGTGATCCTGCTATCTTGGACTGTATATGAACTTATTAGGTTAGATCACACAACCTCAGATAATCAACTATGAAATGCACAAGAGAAATTCATCCTTTCAAACTAGGCCACATCCAATACCATGTGTTGGGATTTATTAGTTATTTTATTAATAAGTTATATGCCCAAGGGCAAATCTGAAAAATCACTTTTAGGCGGTTACAAAATATAGGGTTATATATTTGTAACCACCGTATCACTTGGGTGATTACATTATTCGTGCGTGAGTTTTTCCAGAAGAAAAAAGAGGCGGCTCCCATCTCTCTCTCTCTCCTTCTCTCCTAGAAACGCAGGAAAGGAGTTCTTTGCTTTAGATCTCCATAACATCCTTCCACGGCATTTGGGTTGTAGAATTTATTCTCTTTCCTAGTGATTGTGGAATCACCCCGGTGAAGCTTTGGTGGAGGAACAAGAACGTGGAATCCAAATTACTTCCGCTGCAGATATTCTATATTTAGGAAAGCGAATCCAGGTAAGGATCTTTCCCCATCAATTATGGAATTGAAAATTATATGGAATATTACCTACATTGGCATCAGAGCCATGGTTCCCACGATTCTTGGTTCCTCCCCATTGTTTATTTTCATTGTATGGATCCAATGGATCAAGGGTTTATAGTAACCTGTGGAAAATCCAAGGTTTAATAGGAAACCCATGGGAGAATTGATAGGGTTTTAAGAAACCCTTATTTTTTGTTCGGATCCGAGTGGGAGGATCCTTTGATTTCTCCCTTATTTGGTTAGTTGGGATGTGGTTAGCCAACCCAAGATGAAGGGTGGACTAGGATTTAGAAAGCTGGCTCTAGTAAATGATGCTTTCATGATGAAGGTGGCTTGGGGTTTTTTAAAACAAAACTCGCTTTGGGCATCTGTTCTTAAAGCTAAGTATGGATCCTCTAAAAGGAAGGGAGTTTTTACAGTTTCGGCCCTAGATTCCCCTTTGTGGAGAGCAGTTTGTAAAGTGGCCCCGTTGGTTGTTTCAAATTGCAGTTATACTTTGGGTGATGGCACCTCTATCTATTTGTGGCTTGATGATTGGTTGGGGATGGGATGCAATCTTGAGGAGGCTACAGTTCAACAGGTCCCTAATAATTTGAAATGGGAGGTAGTGGCGAAGTTTGTCAATTCGAAGGGTGAATGGAGGAGGGAGATTCTTGATAATTATCTTGATGCTCAATCAATGGAGAAGGTTTCTGCTACTCTTCCTCCTTCGGTGATTGGAGGTTGTGATGTGGTTGCTTGGAAGCCAACAGAGGATGGCATTTTTACTCTTCGGTCAGCTTATGATATCCTAGTGGGAGATGGCAAGTGGTGAGAAGTGTGGGAGATGATCGACTATGGGAAGTTGTATGGACGCTTCAAGTGCCTATGGGGATTTCCTATTTCCTCTGGTTAGTGATTCATAGTAGGCTCCTTACTAAAACTCGGTTAAAATACTTGCATCTTTCTTCACATGACAGGTGTAGTTTTTGCATGGTTGGTGTTGAAGATACTCTTCATGTTTTAAGGGATTGTGGTTTTGCCAAAGCTGTGTGGTGGGAGATGTTATCGGAGGCACAAAGGGGGGTTTTTTTCTGTGTTAATTTTGAGGAATGGATTACTATCAATCTTGTTGGTGCGTTGGCACGAGCTAAAGATGGTTGGGATCGTCTTTTTGCTTGCACAGTGTCCTTGCTCTGGTTTTGGAGGAACAAAGACTTGCATGAGCATGACTTTATTAGGCCGGTTAATGGGCGAAAGTTAGCTTTAGATTATGGGGCATCTATGATGGAGGCTTGAGACACATGCTCTCGGACTATAAGGATCAAAGGTGTTGTTGTGAAAGGGAGGTGGCGTCCACCACCAGCTGAGTGGATAAAATAAAATGTCGATGTTGCTGTGAGTAAGAGGGCATGCAACGGAATGGTGGGAGGTGTTTTCCGTAATTCACAAGGTCAATTCATGGGAGGGTTTGCTAGACAGGTACCCTCTGGGAGTGTTCTTGAGTTGGAGTTGAGAGCTATTTGGGTTGGCTTGTGTGTGGCTAAGGAAATGAGTTTCATGCCTCTTCATTTGGAGTCGGACTCTTTGAAGGCTGTGAATCTTTTGGACTTTGATGCGTAAATCGGGGAAGATTTGACAGGCTAATAGATGAGATTGGCTTGGTGCTTGATGGTGTGAATTGCATTAGGTGTTGTCACGTGGGACGTGACGCAAATAAGGCCGCCAATTGGATGTCTAAAATGACACTTAGTCCTGAGTGTTCTTCGATGTTCATTCAAAATGCTCCCTCAGCTTTAGAGGATATTCTTATGGCGGATCGTAATTTTTGTCGTTTTTAATGCTCTTCTTGGGTCATTGACCCCATTTAGTGTAACCAAAAATAAAAAAATTACATGCATTGATGATCCATGATGAATGTTTTTGTTCAATGTTTATTGGATTTTTTTCATGCATATTTTTGGATGAATTTTTGGGAGAAAATCGTTTTTTTCCGTTCTGTGGAACTGAAATTCGTTTAGAGGGAAAAAAACGTTTATTTGGTTATTGAGGACCAGACGACGAGCCTTCTCAGAATTGGTCTCAGACGGATTGTTAGACAGCGATCCGTCTTAGAGTCCGTCTGATCACAGTGGACCAGACGGAAAGTCCGTCTGGTGAGACGGCAGTTCGTCTGGGCTGACGGACTCCCAGACGATGATCCGTCTCAGACGAATTGTTAGACGGCGATCTGTCTCAGAATCCATCTGAGAGTTATGTCTAGTTCTGAATGTGTTTCTAACTTACTGGACACCAATGGTTTGACAATTTGTGTGATGTTTGGGCATTGAGCGCCTAATGGGGCCTAGTGGGAGCTAATGAGGTAAAAGTGTTCTGTATGAACCACCTCATAGCATTAACATGATTGCATGTTTTATTTTATTAAAACTGTTTTAATTATGGGTCTATTAATTATGTTTCTTGCACAGAATGAAACTAGTGTATAAATCTATGTGGGTTTGCATGAGAATTTGATTGAATGTTTTTTAGCATCTCTTTTGGTTTAAATGCTTATTCCATAGGTTGACTATGCTAGTGTGATTTGTTGTTGCTTCTGTTGTGTTTTATGCTAGAATAGTTGAACTCATCCTTGTATATATTGTCTCTAGTATAATGGCTGCTACAAAGAGCATAGTTGCTAACCTCATGAAAGGAGATAAACTGAACGAGAGAAATTATGACATCTGGCACCGAAAGGTGCAATATCTCCTGGAAGAGCAGGATATGCTGGAAACCATAAACCAAACCATGTCCCCACCTGAGGAATGTACCACTGCATAGCATCACAGGGACCTTGAGTTATACAATGCCTGGAAGAGGAAAGACCGGGTAGCTAGGATTACTATCCTAAGCTCCATGAGGGATGACCTGATGCTTCAGTTTGAAAAGCATAGGACTGCAAAGTCCTTGTGGGAGGCTGTGAAGTTCCAGTATGGAGGGACTTCCACCACAAGAGGCCGCCAGCTCGGACTCACTTTTGACAGTTATAAGATGTGCCAAGGTCACACCATAAGGCAGCATATAACCATCATGTCTAACATGATTAGTGAGTTGAGCGCATGTGTGTGCCAAAAGACTGATGAGGAGCAAGTCTCTGCAGTCATCAGGTCACTACCGAAGACTTGGGAGCATATGAAGATCTTCTTGACTCATGCTGATGATATCAAGACATTTGATCAAGCTGCCAAGCACCTTGAGCTGGAGGAGGATCGGATGTTGGCCGATGCCCCTCAAACTGAAGTACTTGCTGCTGAAGCTAGCACTAGTAGGGGTGCAGGCTCTAAGCGCAAGAGAGAGAAAGCTCAACCTCAGCGATCCAGGCAAAGTAATCAAAGTGGGAACAGAAACAAGAGTGGTTTATGAGACATGGTTTTAGTCTTTTAGAGTTATATTTGGAAACAATTCTTTGGTTTTGTATCCAGGTGATACAGTTTATGGTTATGGTTTTCTTCAGAATGGTTTCATTGTATTGGATACAATTGATTATTCATTTAATTCTAGGCATGCTTTTGTTTGCCAAAATACTCTGTGTATTCATTTTAATAAGTGGCATGCTAGACTATAACATATTGGCATAAATAGGATGAATAGGTTGGCAATAGAAGGTCTCTTAGGCCAAGGTTCACTATCCGATTTGCCAACCTGCGAGTCATGTTTAGCAAGAAAAGCAATTAGAAACCATTCAAAAAGGCTTTAAGAGCCTCTCTTCCTCTAGAAGTTATCCATTCAGATGTGTGTGGACCCATGAACGTGCATACTATAAAAGGACAGGCTTATTTCATCACATTCATAAATGACTATACACGGTATGGTCATATTTATCTAATTTCTCATAAGTCAGAAGCTCTAGAATGTATAAGAAATTCATGAGCTTAGTTGAAAATCAGTTAGATAAAATGATTAAAACTCTTAGAACGGATAGAAGTAGAGCGTATCTCTCTGATATGTTCAAAGAGTTGTGTGATGTAAAGGGGATATCTAGGCAACTTACTATTCCAGGGACTCCACAGCAAAATGGGGTTGCTGAGAGGAGGAATAGAACCTTGCTAGACATGGTGAGATCCATAATGGTGCAGGCAAACCTACACATCTCTTATTGGGGAAATGCTTTGCTGACTGCGGCCTATATCCTCAACCGAGTTCCAACCAAATCGGTTCCTTCCACACCATATGAGTTGTGAACCAGAAGGAAGCCAGATTTGAGTTACTTGCACGCATGGGGATGTGCAGCATATATTCACTCTACATCTCACCAATATGGGAAGCTTGGACCCAGAGGAAGAAAATGTATCTTTGTAAGATATTCTGAACTCTCAAGGGGACATGTCTTCATTGGTCTAGATAAGAATGAGAGGAGAACGAAACTTGAGTCTAAGGATGCAACATTCTTGGAGAATGATTTTCCATCTCTTTTAGGAGTTAACAAAGAATTATCAGAATTCTTTGAGATACAAGATAGTGATCTTGTCACTCTAGGGATTCAGACTCTGGATAATGAACTTGGGGTTCATCCAAAAGATCCTAGTGGGAGTGGGAGTGCAGATGTGATAGCTACCTTTGATAACTACCTCAGAGGGTGAGCAATTTAACATACACTTGTACCGTAGTGAGTGCGGGCTAGTTCCTCGTCAATTTTTTGACATAGAAGATAAAGCTACATGGTAACTCCTGAAGAGATCGACTATGAGATAACTCCAGTTAATGAGATGAATCGAAGAGCGTGCAGGAAGCTCTTGTGGGGACAAGCTCAAAGGAATGGTTGAAAGCGATAGAGGAAGAGTTGGAGTCAATAAAAATTAATCATGTCTGGGACTTGGTTGACTTACCACACCGGGCCGAAAGGCAATTGGGAACAAGTGGGTTCTCAAGATCAAGAGAAAGGCGGATGGATCTATTGAGAGATTCAAAGCTCGTTTAGTGGCTAAGGGCTACACCCAGCGAGAGGGCATTGATTATGAGGAAACTTTTTCCCTTGTGGTTAGGTTTGCCTCCATCCGCCTCATACTAACCATTGTTGCTCAGTTGGACTTGGAGCTTTATCAAATGGATGTAAAAACTGCTTTTCTCAATGGAGAACTTGAGGAAGAGATCTATATGGATCAACCTCAAGGCTTTGAAGCTAATGGACTTGAGCGCAAAGTGTGCAAGCTTAAGAAGTCTATATTTGGCTTAAAACAAGCATCTAGACTGTGGAATGTGCGCTTCAACCAAGCTATGATGGAAAATGGGTTTTCTATGCTTGAGGAAGACCACTGTGTTTACAACAAGAGATCTAATAGTAATTATGTCATTCTGACACTGTACGTAGATGACATACTCATGGCTAGCAATAGCAAGGAGCTATTGGAAACCATTAAGAAAATGGTTGTCCTCCGTATTTTATATGAAGGACATGGGTGAAGCAAGCTATGTGCTTGGTGTTAAGATTGTCATAAATAAGCAAAAGAGATTACTAGGTATATCTCCAGAGACCTATATTGACAATATCTTAACTAGATACCAGATGCATAACTGCAAACCAATTGATACTCCAGTGGAGAAGGGTTTGCATTTGAGCCTTGAAATGAGTCCTAAGACTCCAGAGGAGAAAACCAAGATGAAAATAGTTTCATATTCCAGTGCAGTGGGTAGCCTCATTTACGCTATGATGTGTACTAGGCCGGATATTTGTTATGCAGTGAGTTTGGTTAGTCGGTACCAATCAAACCCAGGCATAGAGCATTGGAAAGCAGTCAAGAGGATATTGAGATATCTCAGAGGAACGAGTAACTACATGCTGTGTTACCAAGGATCAGATTTACGATTAGTTGGCTATAGTGAGACTAGGCTGGAGATATTGATAAGCTCAAATCAACCTCTGGATATGCTTTCTTGTTGAATGGCGGGGCCATTTCATGGTGTAGCAAGAAGCAACTTGTATATCCCTCTTGACCATGGAAGCAGAGTACGTGGCATGCTCAGCTGCGGTTCAAGAGGCTACTTGGTTGAGGAGATTCCTACGACATAGTGGATTAGTGTTGACATCTAAAGAGGATGCCCTTGTCTATTGTGATAGTACGGTAGTCTTAGCTATGTCAAGGACCCCAAGTATCATGGGAAGATCAAACATATATAGTTGAGATATCATTTTGTTAGAGACATTATATCAAGGAAGAAAGTTGTACTTAAGCACATATCTACTAGTCAAATGGTAGCTGACCCTCTTACCAAACCAATAGCCAAGGATGTTTTTATTTCTCATGTAAAATCATTGGGCTTACATAGATTATGACTTACTTTTGTACTGAAACTTTCTTATTATGGAGTAATATGAGTTCATTCCAGCATTTATTTATTCACTTTCTGTGTGATTGTGTTCTTCTAGCATAAAACAAGATATGTCAATAGCCAAGAGAATGGCTCACTTACACGAGCATTCGCCTTTGGCACCTTGGAGGCGAGCAGAGATGAGACGGATTGTGAATGACTTTGTGTAGGTCAGTTCATAATCATGATGTCACCTTGATTTGGAATCAAGATGAGTTTCTCTATTGTGAAGAGAATTGACATGAATGTTCCCACTATACATGTTGCCTATAGGAGCTAGTGCGAGTACTTTATGTGGCGCTAGGGTGGCGACAATAAAGAAACTTGAGTTAGGTGCAAGAGGTTGCGACTAGACTAAGACCTATATGGTGTTGAGATGGACATACATTCTATTGTAAATAGAATGCTCCACCATAGCACATATATCATACTATATGTGCTTAGTAATAATTGGGAATGAGGGGATGGATCCCTGCTCCTTTCATTGTGTGAGTCCTAAACCTTATGGTCCATCAGTGTTCTTAGTGACTTTCGACGACATCATGAAATGAAAAGTTGATGTGGCTACTTTAGGGTGTTACCTATGGTCATAATTGATTCGACCTAAAGGGGCATTACCGGGAAAGGAGTCAATCCTAAGTGTAGTGATGGTCTGGGGCGAAAGGAAATGTTTAATTCAACTGCACCCTAAAAGTGTTTGCTAGCGCCAACTGTATATAATACAGTAGTGAACATTTTAATGACGAGAAGGTGATCTCTCAGAGGGATCGAGATACCTTTAGTCTTGTGAGTTTGAATAAACCTAGGACACTGTGGTATACTAATGCTTATTTGATGTGTTTCTTTGAGTGATGTGCCATTTTGGCCTTCTGGGAAGGTTTCTAGTTTGGGGCTCACGCGTGCAGGTATATCACCGGTCGCACAACCCATTTGCCTGATATGACTTGTGGATGTTAGTGTCTGGGACACAAGAGGTCTATGTATCTAGGATACATAGCAGAGAGATCGAATGTGTATATCTGAGATATACATGTGTGTCTAGGACACACTATGACAAAGAGATTAACACTTGCCCTTGTGCAAGTGGGAGATGTTGGGATTTATTAATAAATTATATGCCCAAGGACAGATCTGGAAAATCACTTTTATGCAGTTACAAAATCTAGGGTTATATATTTGTAACCACCGTATCACTTGGGTGATTACATTATTCGTGCGTGAGTTTTTCCAGAAGAAAAAAGAGGCGGTTGTCTCTCTCCTTCTCTCCTAGAAACGTAGGAAAGGAGTTCCTTGCTTTAGATCTCCATACCGTACTTCTACGGCATTTGGGTTGTGGAATTTATTCCCTTTCCTAGTGATTGTGGAATCACCCCGATGAAGTTTGGTGGAGGAACGAGAACGTGGAATCCAAATTACTTCCGTTGCAGATATTCTATATTTAGGAAAGCGAATCCAGGTAAGGATCTTTCCCCATCAATTATGGAATTGAAAGTTATATGGAATATTACCTACACCATGTTTCATTCAAGTGTAGAACACTCAAACATATGCATGTTATCGCAAATCCATCCTTTCAAACTTGACCACATCCAATACCATGTCACATTCAAGTGTAAAACACTCAAACATACGCCAATGTTATCATGAGTAACTGATGCGTCCAAAATCTGCTCAGCCCTTAGATCTCCTCGTGATGTCCTGCAAAATGAAAGCGTCAGATGTGTCCCGACCGCTGGGGTCGGGAGTCCACCTCCGAAGGCTAAGTCAGTTGATGAACTTAATCACAAACGGCTCTGCTAGAAGTGCAGAGCTAAGGAATGAAGAACTGGGAAAGGTGATTTAGATAGCAGATCGCTGATAGTTTAGGTCTATCTGTGTGTATCTGAACCTAAGTCTCAGATAGTATTCTTTTCCATCCCCCCACCTTGTATGGTAGTGAGGTTTATATAGAGTGTACCTTCGAATCTCCTTCGTTGGATGCACTTGAGCCTTCCTCGGGTAGTCGTTGGATCTTATCAGTTAGATCCGTTGAGCAATAGACTTCTACTAGTTTGGGCTAGTAGAGGACTCTTGAGATAACCTTTAGGTTATGCGATGATTATCCCTTCGATAATGATTATCCGCAGCCGTCAATTCGAGTCTGCCATCATTAGGATGATTACCCTAATCCATAAGTAGGATTAGGGCACGCTTGCGACCGAATAAGCTTTCTTCTTCAAAGAAGCCATCTTCCGGATCCGGTTCGCTCGGGAGCGAGTCGGATCTCTCCGTCTCGACCGGGGTCGAGGGTCGGACCAGGTATGAACCCGGTCTGATCATAATCTCTCCATATCACGAGCCCCCTGACCAAGCGTTCGGTCGATCCCGAGGGCTTGGTTTTTAACTGGGTTCGTCGTCAGGTGATAATCTCTGCGTGCTTCATTAAATGTCATATCACATTTAATGCGGTGGTCACTTTTCCTCGAGCGTTGTGAGTGTAAGGCCACATATCTCCTTGCAGTTGATCTGTTGTGGCTCACGTCATCCAAGCGACGGTTTCCGAACGCCTATTTCGGATTCGTGAGTTCAAACTTTCAAAACGTCTTTCAATCTTGATCGCTGATTTTGAATCAATCTCGATCGTTCAGATTCCCGAACACTCGTGCGGGAGTTTTAAAAGCGGTTCGTTGTCTTCGTAGGTTTCATTCTTCTTGTCTGGAATTTGAACCTTTGTTGTGCGCTTCGCGCCTTCCTCGCTCTCAAGCTTCCGCCTCACTTGAATCGGTAAGTTTCTTGGTCTTTTTCTTTTTGTAGTTTACTGAAACAAGTAATGGCGGACGATAGGGCTTCTCTAGTACCCAGTGTTGGTAATAAGAGTGATGCTTTTGCTTCTCCTGCTCCCGAACAGTCGGATAGTGACAACAAAACCCTAACTGTCCTCTGGCGTGAGTTCGCTGAAGTTTCTCAAAAAGGTTTTGAAAGAAAAACCGAAACTTCTCCTGTCCTTCTCAAGTCTGGATCTTCCAAGATTGTCGAGTCTTCTAGGCAGCCTCAAACTTCCGGGTCCAATGGTGGTCCTGGCTCTGTTCCCTCCATTTACGATGAGGAAACCCTTCTTTCAGCTGTCCAAGATTTTGATCTTCCTTCCTCATATCAGGTTAGGGCTCCCCACCCTGATGAGAGGGTTGATTCATCCCTTTCAGGTGAATTTTCTCTGTATATAGATGCACTAGAAAGCGGGGTTCGCTTTCCCTTTTTTAATCCTTTGTTCTCCGCAGTTCTGAATCATTAGAACATTTGTCCCGGAATGCTCCTCCCCAATAGCTGGCGTCTCATCGTCGGCTTCTTGGGTTAGTGTTTTGAGCTTTGCATTACGCCATCTCTTTCTCTCTTTGTACATTTTCATGTTCTTTCTATCTCCCATCCTCCCGGATGGGTTTTTCCATCCAAAAGCAATAAGGCTGAACTTGATTGGAGGGGCAGCATCCTTGTCAAAGGAACTTGCCCTTCTAACCACAAAAGATGGCGCGAACAATACTTTTTCTGTCGAGCGCCTCCATCAGATCTTAACTTCCCAACCACCTGGAGGAGGTGTACTTCTTCTTCCGAGAATAACCGAGGCCTTCCCTTATCCAGAGAAGACGAGGCGGCCATCAGGAAGATCAAGTCCATTCCGTGGTATCAAGAGATACATGGATTTGAAGTGGAGTATAACTCCATCCTTCAGTACTGGGGCTTGGCTCATTGTGAGCTTCTAACCACCATCCTTTAATTTGACTGAAGTGATATGTTTTGAATTCTGACTTTCTTGTCCTTCTTCTTTGCAGTGCCTCCAAGAATAAACCCTGAAAGCCTGCGGGTGAAGGCCGCCAGGGCCGTTGTGACAGCCGAGCAACGATCGCCCAGAGTCTTGACCGTAGATCAAGAGGCTTCTCTTCCCTCTCCTAGGGCTATCAGGAATATCAGGCCTGTAGCTGATGCTTCGGGTAAAGGGAAGAAACCGATGGTGGAGAGGTCTAATGTCTCTTCCTCCGCCCGAACCAAGAGGAGGCATGACACAATTGATGCTCCCTCCAATAAAAAATCCAAAGCTTCAACGGATGGTGAGGAGGTCTTCACCCCCAGGTGGACCCCCGAAGCTGACCGACAGGGTTACTCGGGATCCCGAGAAAGCTGCAGAATGGAGCTCCCTCAGTCTTGCTCCTTCTGATCGCCAGGAATTTGAAGCCCTGGATGACACCTCCCTTGTTAGTCAATCTACAAGGTATCGGTCTTCTTGCTTAGTTATTTTTTCATAATTCCTTATGACTTCTTCTGATATTTTCCGCCTTCTCAGGAATGCTGTGTTGAGCTTTTATCAACACATGGAAGCATTGAGCCGGGTTGGTCGCACCAGCTCCTTGCTGCAAACCTGTGAAGAGAATTTGGCGAAAGCCAATTCTGAAATAGACCAGCTGACTGCAGCTGCCGTGGAGTTGCAGAAAAAGCATGAGGAAGAAGTGATCTCCCTCAAGGAGGCCCTCGAAGCGTCGAAGATTCGTGCCTCTGCTGCCGAGCGCGAGGCCAGGAAGCAAAAAGCAGTTGCCACGTTGTTTGGTGACAAGCTTGAATTCAAATGTAGGGAGCTCGAAGAACATCTGAAGTTGGCGATCCCTAGCAAGCCCGAGCATATAAAGCCAGAGCTTCGGAAGGAGTGTGTTCAGAAATACCTGAACAGCGTACCTTTCTCCGAGCTGCTAGGTATCTACAACCTTCAAGCTTATCGCCTGGGGCAAAACGACGTTTGGGAGCGAATCCTCGGATCAATCCCTGCCTTCAACACTGCTCCTTTTCGTGAGGTGTGCCACAAAGAGGTCTTCGGGAAAGTTGGTATGGATCTCCCGGACTAGGCTCAGGAAGAAGATGATCCTTTTCCAGCTGACCCTCAATATGAGGCATACCTAGCTGACGAGCCGGCACTTCCAGAGGAGAAATCACAAGCCGAGTCTCAAGTTGCTGCTGTAGAGGACTCAGCCGATGCCATTCTTGAGGAAGGCTCTTCTCATAATCCTGAGAAAAGTCCTCCCGACCAGGGTCCCTCCGGCAACAATGAAGAAAAGGCTTAGGGAGTTATCTTTTTGTACAGATTTACCCTCTATTTAATGAATAGACATTTCTTTCTCATGTTGGCCTTTATATTTCCCCGTCTCCTGCCGAAATCTTGCCTTGAACATCAAAGTATTAATGATAAAACTCATCACTTAACTTTACATTCCTCGCCGAATAATAATCTTGTAGAAATATTGTGAAGATGCGTTTCGGGAAGATGCATTAGTCTTCCCCATTACTTCATTTATTGCAAAGTCCGCACGTTTCCCTTCTGCGAAGTCCAAACGTTTTCCTTCTTTTGTATACCATTCACTGTTTCCAATGAATCGAAAATACATCCGTTATTTTAATGGCGGTGCGACGATTAGAGGTATCTCTGCATCAGGTGCTCGCTTCCACATGTTTCCAAGTGGCATCCCTCCGGCCGTTGATCTTGCTTTCTGCGAATTTCAAAGCGTCATTTCGATCTAGGTCGTCGGTTGTCCTTAGCCTTCAACCGTCGTCTTAATACCTGAGGCTATTTAAAGCCTTCGTGGGTACTCTCCATCTATCCTGACTTCTGCAAGTTAGATTTGCTAAAGTGCTAAAGCGACCTTTCGTCCTTCGGCCTGCTTCCGTATTCCTCGTACTCCAACAACAGCTCTATCAACTTCTGAACAAGTGAGTTTTTTTATTACTCATCTCTTTCCCCACTTCCCCCCTGAGTAAAC
Source organism: Hakea prostrata (assembly GCF_041222555.1). Classification (NCBI taxonomy): domain Eukaryota; kingdom Viridiplantae; phylum Streptophyta; class Magnoliopsida; order Proteales; family Proteaceae; genus Hakea; species Hakea prostrata. The sequence goes on along the minus strand of NC_142601.1, from coordinate 3,114,873 downwards.
TGCACAGTAGTTATACTTGGGGTTTAGTTTTTTTGTTTTGTCAGAAGTGATAGAAAACTAGGGTTTCCCCTTTGTTGTTGTCGTTTGTTTCTATACTGATACGGCTTGTTTCTTTGCATAGTGGCTCCCAAGATCAACCCGAACTTTATCAGAGCAAAATCTTGCAAGAAAATCGTTCCGTTGGTGGTGGTTGGGGCCAGTGCGGTGGTTTCAGCTAGTGAATCCTCCAAGCGTAAGTCAATCGCTGCCGGTGAATCTTCAAGTCGATTCCCGCAGTTTCTATTGATGCCGTCCTTGCGCCTCCTTTGCCCGAAGTGATCGCTCGTCTTTCCCAGGAAGATCTTGATCACTCCGTTGCCGATGGTGCTGCCGGCGCCCTAGCCGGTGAGCTCTGTTGGTGCACCCCCGAAGGAGACTCTTCGGGCATCCGAGGCAACTATGTTGGCGTCCCGATGAAGGTGTGGTCCCAGCAGGTGCTGCTCCTATTTCCAACTCCAGTGCTTGTTTGGCATCCTCCTTCTCATCCTTCGCCTGAATTAGTGTCAAACGAGTTTGACACAGCGTTGGAATGGTGTATTGCTGCTCGAATGACTTCGAGAGCGCAGTTCTTTCCAAACTTCCGATGAAGTCTTTACGAAGTCACTTGGTGATGTAAGTCTTTCTTCATTATCCTCCGATTCCGAAAAATTATTTTTCTGCTCCTCGTTAACTCGGAAGTTGTTTGCAGGAGTCTTGCTGGTAACTTCCACAACCAAGTGGAAGCAGTTTCTAGGCTCAGTAGGTTGAGCAATGAAGTTTCCAGGCTTCGGGAAATCTCCGAAGCTAAAGATGTTGAGATTGCTTGCCTTCGAAATCTAGCTTGGGAGGTAGCGGGAGAAAAAAAATTCGATGATTGGTCGTCTTCAGCCGGACTTGGATGATGCCAGGGGAGAAGATCCGGCCGACTGGAGCGAACAGTTGGAAAGTCGGAGCGAAAGGATCCGAAACGTTACCCGAAAGGCAAGCTGTCGTTCCTTTGCCCGAATCCCTTCCAACCGATGTTCGCAGAGCCTGCGTCTTCAAGTATTTACACAATAAGCCCTTTGTTGATATGTTGAATGCTTATAACTTGCAGGGCGTACCGGGATGGTGAGAACGAAGTATGGGAATCAATATTAAGGAAGGATCCTCATTTTGATACGACTCCCTACAAGTCTTGTTTGCCATCCTGAAGTATTTACCGACCTGGGTATTCCTCCTCCCGACTGGACCAAGGATAAGATTGATCCTCCACCTTCCGATCCAGATATTATGCAATATCTGGAAGATTCTCCTGTTTATTCTCCCCTGGAAGAAGTCAATTATGACGAGCTTGTACTGAATGCGAGTTTGGTCGAGGACCATACTTCTCCTGGACAAGCTAGACAAAGAGTATGAAATTGCGGAGGATTTTATGCATACCAAAATATTTTTGTAATCCTCATTTCTTCTCTTCTTTTCCTTGAATCCCCACCAATGGTTGACTCATATGTTTGTTCTAGCAAAGTCGCGTCGATCTTGTATAACTTCTTAACAGTCACCTATGATGACTTTCTTTTTTGACCGAAGATTGCATCCAGCTCTTGTAATTGTTTTGATACTGGCCTCTTTGGATCTTTTGAAGAAATAAGAAATTAACTTTTTCTTGAACTTTGCTAGCCACTTGAATCGCTGTTGCATTAGGTCTTAGTTGTTTGAAATAATGCCTTTACTTAAGGATTTCCGGAGAAATACAATAAGTCTGAGAAGGAACTCACTCGGGTTTTAAACCGATGCCTTTACTTAAGGATAATTCAAAAATTCAATAAGTCTCGAAGGAACTCACTCGGGTTTTAAACCGATGCCTTTACTTAAGGATTTCCGGAGAAATACAATAAGTCTGAGAAGGAACTCACTCGGATTTTAAACCGATGCCTTTACTTAAGGATAATTCAAAAATTCAATAAGTCTCGAAGGAACTCACTCGGGTTTCAAACCGACGCCTTGCAAAAGGAACTCACTCGAATTTTCATCCGATGCCTTATTGTTGGATCTTGTTCTTGAATGTGGTGTATGATGCCCCCCAATCAAAAGATAGTTTGTTGAAAGCCAAAAATTGCATTGATTGAGTTGAAAATGATTACATCGCGAACAAAATTGAAATCATCCTCAAGGATAAAACTTTTTGAGATGCCTAGCATTCCACGAACGATCCAGCTCTTTCTGGGTATTGATGTTCTTCACTGTAAGCTCTGAACCGACCGGTTTCACAACCATATAAGGTCCTTCCCGGAAAGGGTCCAATTTTCTTTGGTGACGCGGGTCGGAAGCTAGGGTGTTTCTCAACACCAAATCTCCGGCTAAGTACCGACGATTCTTCACTCGAGTATTATAATGAGACGCTATCCTTCTTTGATAATGTTGAGTTCGTGCTATTGCCTTTGCCAGAACTTCGTCCAACAAATCAAGACTATCAAGCAGTCCTTGTTCATTTGCTTTTTCCTCGAATTCACGATCCCGTAATGTCCCCGCCATTATCTCCACAGGTGCCAATGCTTCGGATCCATATGCCAACCTGAATGGAGTTTCTCCTGTGGGTGTTCGAACCGTAGTTCTATAAGCCCACAGTACATTATGAAGTTCTTCGACCCAAGAAGCTTTGTTAGCTTCGAGTCTTCTCTTTATTCCTTCCAGTAGCGTTCGGTTAGTAACCTCTACCTGTCCATTGCTTTAGGGGTATGCCACTGAGGACATACGATGCTCGATCATATATGTTCCACAGAATTGCTCAAATTGTGGACAATCGAACTGAGTACCATGGTCAGTGACAATAATCTTTGGAATCCCAAAGCGATATATGATTGATTCAAGCACAAATTTCTCCACTTTTTTCTCGCAAATTGCCGCCGATTGCACCGGCTTCTACCCATTTTGTGAAGTAATCAATTGCTACTATCGGATATTCCCGTCCGCTTTGATGCCTTGGTGAATTTGCCCATGATATCAATTCCCCACATTGCAAAGGGAATGGGATTTAGAATTGAAGTCATAGTTTCCGCCGGGCGCTTCGATACTGTAGCATGAATTTGACAGTTACCACATCGGCGAACGTATTCCATAGCAGCCTCTTGGACCTTAGGCCAATATAACCCAAGTCTCAGAAATTTGTGAGCCAGGGCTCGGCCACCCATGTGAGCTCCACAAATTCCTTCATGAACCTCAGCCAAAGCTGATTTTGCTCCTTCGGGGCCGATACATCTCATAAGGGGTCCAGCATAAGATCTTTTGTATAGTCTCCCATTCTGAATGACAAATCTAGCTGATCGAATCTTGATCAACCTTGCCTCTACTGGATCCTCAGGTAATTTGTCATCCCTTAGATACTCGATTATTGGATCCATCCAAAGAACGTTCGCTTCAATATAAGAAATTTCTTTCTCATAATAACTTGGAAAAGTTATCTCTTCAATGTAGACCGAAGGGTCTAGATTCTTTTCCTTGGCATTGGCTAGTCGAGATAGCTCATCTGCCACTGAATTTTCATTCCTCGAAATCTGAGATATCTTCAAATTCCGAAATTGGTTTTGAAATGCCTGCACTATCTCTTGATATTTCTGCAAGCGTGGTTCTTTAATACCATACTCCCCCTGGACTTGGTTGACTATAAGTTGAGAGTCACTATAAATAGTAACATCTGCAATAGATAATGCTTTTGACAACCGAAGTCCTGCTATCAGATCCTCATATTCTGCTTCGTTATTACTTGCGTCAAATGCGAATCTCAAAGCATATCGAATAATAAATCTTGCTGGACTTTTTAATAGAATTCCAGCTCCTGCTCCATCTTTATTACTCGAACCATCCACATATATCTCCCAAGTGGTTGGTATAATGGGATCCTCAATGGTGGGTTCCACTGGTGCAGTAGTTTCTACTACAAAGTCGGCTAATGCCTGAGCCTTGATTGCAGTTCTGGGCTTAAAGCTCACTTGGAACTCGCTAAGTTCAACCGACCAGGACACCATCCTTCCAGACAAATCAGGTTTGTTAAGAACTTTACTAAGAGGAAAAGTTGTAAATACCTCAATTGGATGAGCCTGAAAATATGGCCTTAGCTTCCTGGCGGCCATCATGAGAGCCAGAGCCTGCTTCTCAATCTGTGAATATCTTGTCTCCGCATCTAGCAACACGTGGCTTACATAGTAAATCGGCCACTATTTTTTATCTTTTTCCCGAACAAGTACTGCACTGACCGCCGAAAGGGACGTCGCTAGATATAGCTGTAATATTTCCCCCTTCTCTGGTCTGGACAGGATCGGTGGTTGTCCAAGTGCTTCTTTTAATTCCTCGAAAGCTTTCTGGCACTCTTCATCCACTTTGCTTCCTTACCGCCCTTCAGGTCTTTAAGTGCCTTGAAGAAAGGCAAACATTTTCTCCGGACTTGGAGATGAATCGATTTAAAGCAAGAACTCTCCCCGTTAAACACTCGTACATCCCGAACGGTTTTGGGAGCCTCCATATCAATCGAGCTTGTATTTTGGCGGGATTAGCCTCAATTCCCCTCTCGTGATACCATGAAGCCCAAAAATTTGCCCGAGGAGACTCCAAAGGCACATTTTTCTCGGGTTTAGCTTCATTTGATGTTTCCGAAATCTGAGAAAACCTCGGTCAAATCTGCAATATGATTTGCTTTTGTAAAGCTTTTCACTAGCATGTCGTCAACATAAGCTTCAACATTCTTTCCTATCAGCTCTTTGAAAATCTTGTTGACGGCCCTCTGATATGTTACTCCTGCATTCTTCAGGCCAAAAGGCATGACCTTGTAATAATAGCTCTCATGATCAGTCATGAAAGCCGTATACTTCTCATCCTCCTTATTCATAAGGATCTGATTATATCTTGAGTAGGCATCCCCGAAACTTAAAGTTTCATATCCTGCGATCGCATCTATCAAGAGGTCAATCCGAGGCAACGGGTAGCAATCTTTTGGGCAAGCTTTGTTAAGATCTGTGTAGTCTGTACACATCCTCCCCTTCCCATTCGCCTTTTTTACCATTACCACGTTGGCCAACCAAGTTGGGCACTCAATTGGTTCTATGAAACCAGAATTCTTAAGTTTTTCAACTTCGCTTCGAACGGCTTCATACTTTTCAATGGAGAAATTTCTTCTTTTCCGTATCACCGGTTTCGCCTTAGGGTCTATCCGGAGTTTGTGCTCTGCAATGGCCCGATCGATTCCGGGCATGTCCTCAGCAGACCATGCGAATACATCTTTATTCCGTTGAAGAAATAACTTCAACTCATCTTTAAACTCTTCCACTGTTCGGACCCGATATAAGTAATCTTTTTCTCATCCTCGGTACACGGCTGGATTTGCTCCAGCTTCTCCACTGGTTCGGGTCTTTGCATCTCTGTCTCTTCCCGATCATCTCGAACTTCTATAGGCGGGCGATTACCTTCCTCGGGCCCTCCTTGTCTTTTAAATAGGCAACATAACACTGCCAGAGAGATCTTCCGGTCGGAGGAGACTTGACCAATTCCCATATCGGTCGGGAATTTTATCTTCAGTGCTTTGTCGAAACAATAGCACCTATCTTGGATAAAGATGGTCGCCCGAGGATCATATTATAAGTGGGCAATTCCCGAACCACCAAAAAATTGATTCGGACAGTTTGTTTCCTTAGGATAACTTCCAATGGATAAATCCAACTGGACCGATCCTTCCGCCACTGCAGATGACCCCGCAAAGCCATATAGATGTGTGGATGAAGGTTTCATCAAGTCCCGATCCACCTTCAATTTTTGATACACTTCGTAGGAAATTAGGTCAGCTGAGCACTCCGTATCAATCAAAACTCTATGCACTTCCCGTCGTGCAATCTCTACCTTGATGACTATAGCATCATCATGAGGTAAACAAACATCTCTTTCGTCTTCCTCGCTAAAGGTGATAGAATCTTCACCATTCAGCTTCTTCCGCTTCGCGTCTCTCCGGTTCCAACAAATTTGGATTTTGCTTTCAGACTCCGGAGTGATTCGGGCTCTGGTCCCCCGAAGATGGTAAGGATCGGTGACTGAGTAGCTTCAATCACCTCCTTGCCTTTCTTAGACTTCGGGGCCTCCCTTGATCGTTCCGAACTAACCGAACGATCCCTTTTCGGAGCAGCCGCACGTGGCTCACGTGGCTCCTCCCTTATTCTGCTAACGAAACTGGACAGATGTCCCCGAGATATCAATCTCTCAATATCCCGCCTTCGATGACGACGGTCATTAGTATAATGACCATAGTCCTTGTGGAATCGGCAATACTTTTCCCGATCCTGCTGCTCTCCGGGTTTCAAAAGAATTTTAGGCGGCCACTTTAAAATATTTTTTCTTTTGAGGATATTCAAAATATCAGCCCAAGGAGCATTCAATGGAGTGTATTCACTTTTACCGGGGGACCTTTGGCGTCAATGCTGAGATTTTCCAACCCGATCACGAACATTTTTCTTTGGCTTCTGCTTCTGCTCAGGAGCCTTTTGTTCCTTATTGGAGACTTTATTATCCCCCTGGCACGCATCTAGAATCTCCATGACTTCAGCCTGCTTCGGCATCTCTGTACCAACTCAGCATAAGTCACAGGCATATCCTGTAGTAATAACTCCAGGAGTTTCCGATTAGTGAGTCCCGTGAATAGAGCAGTTCTGGCTACTTGTTCATCCAAATTTTCTATCTCCATCGTCACTTTGTTGAATCTTTTCAGAAACTCTCTGATTGATTCGCTCTTTCCTTGTTTGATAGTAAACAAGGTTTCTTCCGTTTTCTTGACCTATATTCCACTCTGGAATCGCCCTATGAATTGGCGCGCCAATTCGTCAAATTTTACGATCCTTCCAGAGGGGAGGTTCGAAAACCACTTTTGTGCTTGCTCCGCTTAGAGATGAACCAAAGACCTGCATAAAATTTCATCGAATTACACGAAACCGCCATGGTCATTTGGTAATAACCGATGTGAGCTGTTGGATCTCCGGAGCCATCGAATGTTGAGAAGGTAGGCAAACGGAAGTTATGGGGAAACCGATATCCCGCAATTGGCTTGGCAAAGGGAGTCTTCCTAATGACTGAGTAAATATCCTCGCTTATTCTTCCCTTAGCCAACGCCCTAATTTCTCATTAATGTTGGCCAATTCCCCGACCAACTGGGTCGGGTGATCTTCAGCAATATGATCACGACCTCGATTAACACGATCATCCCGTGCTACTCGATCATCACGAACAGCCCGTCCTTCCCGAGCATTCCTCTCATCGCGAACTACTCGATCATCACGAACGGTTCTTCTGACAGTGGGTGAGTGAGTTCTTACCCCTGTATCCAACCTTGTGTTTGAATCAGTTGTACTCTCTTGCGGTTTGTCGAACCGATCGTCTCTCGCCTGGTTGATCATCGATCCTCCTAAGTCCTCGGTCTCCTTCACGGAAATTCTGATCGATATTCCGGTCTTCAACCAATCTCTCGGTCACGTGGCAATGCACGTCTCCCCGAATCGCGCCGATCGGGCTCTTGTGGTGAAACCACTCGTCCGGTGAGCATGCGGAGTGCTTGGCTCACCTCCAAGAGTTGAATCTTTACCCGATCCAATTGATCTTGGATTGTATCGGGGAGGAGGATTACGTCCTCCCCGGCCACCATCTACCTCAATAGGATTTTGGCTTTCCGGGGAATATCCGGATTATTCACTCCGGGGATCCGAACACCGGAATTGCGTTGTGCAGGCGGCTGCTGCTGCCGCTGGCCGATCTAGTCACCATGGCTTTTCAAGTTGTTTCCCACGACGGCGCCAACCGATGCGTCCAAAATCTGCTTAGCCCTTAGATCTCCTCGTGATGTCCTGCAAAACGAAAGCGTCAGATGTGGCCCGACCGCTGAGGTCGGGAGTCCACCTCCGAAGGCTAAGTCAGTTGATGAACTTAATCACAAATGGCTCTGCTAGAAGCGCAGAGCTAAGGAATGAAGAACGGGAAAGGTGATCTAGATAGCGGATCGCCGATAGTTTAGGTCTATCGGTGTGTATCCGAACCGAGAGTCTCGGATAGTATTCTTTTCCATCCCCCCACCTTGTATGGTAGTGAGGTTTATATAGAGTGTACCTTCGAATCTCCTTCGTTGGATGCACTTGAGCCTTCCTCGGGTAGTCGTTGGATCTTATCAGTTAGATCCGTTGAGCAATAGACTTCTACTAGTTTGGGCTAGTAGAGGACTCCTGAGATAACCTTTAGGTTATGCGATGATTATCCCTTCGATAATGATTATCCGCAGCCGTCAATTCGAGTCTGCCATCATTAGGATGATTACCCTAATCCATAAGTAGGATTAGGGCACGCTTGCAGCCGAATAAGCTTTCTTCTTCAGCAAGCCATCTTCCGGATCCGGTTCGCTCGGGAGCGAGTCGGATTTCTCCGTCTCGACCGGGGTCGAGGGTCGGACCAGGTATGAACCCGGTCTGATCATAATCTCTCCATATCAGTAACAATCGGAACAAGTAAACAGTTCACAGACGTCTGAGTAATTAAAGTTTGTTGAGTTCAATATACAAGTACTGGTATCCAAGTATAATATAATGGCCCTGTCCATATTCCGACGTTATCATGAGTAACACTCAGAACAAGTAAACAGTTCACAGAAGTATCAAACTCTAAGTAATTGAAGTTTGCTGAGTTTAATGTCCAACTACCAGTATCCATGTATAATATGATGGCCCTGTCTATATATGTGGAGTGAGTACAATAGAGAGACAAACATGAGAGAGGGATATTGACTTTGGTTTCTCTTTAGCAATCGGTGGCAGTAAGACCTACGTAAGAGCAATTTCCTTTTTCAAAGCTTTAAACTTCGGTGCTACATGAAATCTCCATACAACAATATGGCCCAAAGCATGATTGGGATCTTTAAGATTAAAGAAGTTTGATGTTCCAGAGGGCTTTTGAGGGGGGGGAGAGAGAAGAAAAAGTAAGTCTCATTCAGATTGATGTGAAGCAACCCCCAAAAGAAAGAATCCAAATTCTTAAACCCCCGCTGGTTCTCAATAAGGGAAGCATCTTCAAGGCACTCAACAAGGGACTGAACACTGTCAACTCAATATTCCAAAAGCAATCTCTCCAAGTTCAAGCTTATTCGGGTATCTGACAAATAATAACACACCTCAATAGGCTTCTTATTGGAGAACAAAATGTAAGAAACCTATCATGAGGGTAGTCTCACGACCCTCACCCATCAAATGTCCTCCCAAAACCAGGTCCTATAGCCCTTCCATAAATCACACCTGGTAAACTGAAGAAGGGAAGAAGGAAGCAACTAATGGATATTTTTTCAAGGCGCCTTAGAGATCTTCCTAGAGGGGTGTTGGAATCCACCAGCCAAAGTCATGCCAATTTTATCACAATAAACCAAAGGACTTCATCTTTTGAAAGCAAATATAATATTACATTTTCTTAGACTACATGCCCTGCATAGCAATCAGAACGAAATCATCTCTAACTCAACACTTTCACTAGTCCCACTACGGCAAACTGCAATAACAAGCAATACCCATGGTTTCAAGGATTTTGAGTAATTCGCCAGATCAAAAAATGTTAGCAGTCACCAATTGATGCAGGTGAGAAGACAAAGACTTATTCCAACCAAGAAAACGGGCATTAGGTACCCCTTTGAAGGCCCAGATAGGAGTCCAGCCCAGTCTGAAGGCTTATTAGTTTGTAATTACTTGAGTTTTTAAATTATTATTATTATTTTTTTTTTTTTATTTCCTAGTTAAACTACTTTAAAAGAAATAATTAGAGGGTTTAGTTGGTCTATACAGAATAGAAGTAGATTGTCTTCTTCCCTATGTCAATGTCTTCTTTCCTATATCAACTTTGTAAGAGCCAAGGTCCTAGCGACTTGTTGAATTGAAGAATGAAGTTTTGCTCTGCAATACTTGAGAGAATCATCAAGGCATGAAACTATTCAGGTGGAAGCAATCTGATCCGATTGGGGGAGAGACCAGAGTTCTCTATAAATGTTCTCATACTCTGTTTTATTTACTCCAGGTACTGATTTCTTCTTCCTATCAATTACAAATCTCACCTTGGAATCAATTCAAATTTTCTCTTATGCACTATCAGCATCCTCTTGCTTTTATTTGACCCCTCTCATTAGAATCCTCTCAATGGGAATCTTATCCTGTTATTTTTAAAACTCTTCACCTCTTCTTTGTTAACTGGTGGCACCCCTGTTATTGGTTGATATTTCAGTCTAAACTCTTTGGAACACAGGCTGTCCTGTATATCAAAATAAGACCAACTTTTGGGGTTTTCAAGGGTTTCCTAGGAGTAGAACTCACTCCAAGTTTTAACTAATTCTGAGGTACTCTTCTGCCAGTTTAAAATCTTATATTTCTGCAACTTCTTCATTTCAGATTTGAAAAATTTTAGATTATTCTGAATCCAGCCATTTGTTGATCCATATTTTTTTCTTTTTTTTTTGGGACGGGGAGCGGGGTACAACTTAGACTGCTGAACTGAGATCCGATCCAAGTTTCAATTTGTTCTATTGGTTTTATCATATTTAATTTGAGTTCCATTGAGTTCTGGTTTTCTAAAATCTTCTAATTATATCAAATCAACCTGTGAATCCAATCCCACCTTTTGACGGCCCCTGTACTCTTGTATCTGTGATTGACTCATAGAATTTGAGCCTCATCTAATAGGGTTGAATTTCTGTTGATTTATCGAGTTGAGTTAGCTTAGGTCTTAACTGGTTAGTTATATCAACACCAGACTAGAAGAAATTAGCCAATACTAATTGATATCAGTAAGATATCAAAAAAATTGTCCAAACGATATCAGGATTTGCAGCCGCAAACCCAGCCTTCGATTGAAAAGGATGTACCTAATGCACGAGGCTCCTGATTTTGCAGTTCTAAGGACAAGTCATTACATAGCATGCATGCAGCCTTACCCTTACTTTCATAAAGAGGCCCTGATCACTTAGTCACAATGGAGCAACCTTTAAAGTTGCAACAAGACCCAACCTCTGATAGCCGTTAAATAGTTGGATACTCCTCAATACTTAAAACAGTCCACTAGATCAAATGTTTTCTAATGAATTAGAGTCCAAGAGAAGAAGAAAAAATGAGAGCAAAATAATTGAAGCATATTGAAAAAGGCATATCTTAGTAAGCACCATGGAAAAAGTACATATATATACAATTGTCCCGCTGACGAATATACCTTACTCCCAACTACAGAAAACAAAGTTTGGAAGCGCAAGCTGATTTAGTTCACACAATCAAAGCGAGGAAGAAGCCATCAACATAAACCTGTTGAGAATGTAAGTAATTAACTTTTTTCAATGAATTGATATGAAAAAATGGGCAAGCCCATTGTGCTTAATGGTTAAGTTTCGCCAATTACAACTGTCGGTTGCGCCTTTAAAATTTGGGAACAGCCTCCCCTACAAAGAAGGAGTATGGCAAACCCAACAGTAGCAGAAGTCTCATGCACCAGAATGTTCTTTAATGAATTGAGATTGAGATATAAAGCATACTGCAAAATATTGGTCAACTAAAGGCTCAAAGCAGTACAATTTATAGGAGATGTGGGCTGAGAAGAGTTAAACAGTAGAAAAAGGAAATAAAATCAAGAAACATAAAAAATAATGAGAACTAAAAGCCCGATACTGAAAGTGAGTGGTGAGACTTGGTGACCAAGTGTAAAACAAACTAGGAGATGTCTCTGTAAAATTCAAAATAACATACCATTTTTTGACCTCAAGACTGCAAATTGGGAGGTGGAAATCATGGAGCATGGCTGCTTTTGGAGAATACCATCTAACATTCCTCCTGTTTCTAGAATATAAAAAGAAAATTAACGCACTAAATGCCCATAAAAAAATTTAAAAAATAATTTGAAAACTTTGTATCTTTTTTATTGGACTAACCAGATTATAATCTTAAACTGCCAGGAGAGAAATTAGTAACTACATTCTTTAAGTTATAATTTTCTAAACATAAATAAAACAAATAAGTCTTCAGTAAATGAAAGAGAAAGACCTCATACAGTTATTGGTGCCTGGAAAATTTGAAAGCTGTAAGGTTGCATCCCTTAAGCAAGCACTATAGCTCTTCAGAGAACACATCTGTGAGACCAGTCAAGAGCGGTGTTAAATGAGATCCAACTACAGTATTCTGTGAAAACCAAACATAACAATAAGATGGTATTATAATAGAAATAACAATACAACTCTAGATACATAGAAAGAATAATAATAAGGAACTCAGTTGCTTTAAATCCCAAGGCTTTAGGGCTTTACATGTGCTTCCTACAATTGAATTTTCTGAGAAAATTTCCCTCTTAAGTGACTAGCAAGAACTAAGAAGAAAAAGAAGAATGACTTATAAAATAGATAATTGAATCTCCGTTAATTAAATTGAGAAAGATGAAACAAACAATCAAGCAAGCGGTGGTTGTGGAGTTCGAGCTAGTCTATGCATCATTGAGGTGGTGTGCCATAAAACAGAGAAGCCAGCCATGTCGATGTGAAAGAGCATTAAGTTTCCACGAGGATATCCAATTTGATTAGGTCAAACTATGGAAGGACAACTAAACTACAGAACTACCATTTAAGGATTGCAACTTAGAAGAAGAAGCCAGAGGATCTTCAGGATATTCATTTTATAGGTACAACATATATAAGCAGAGAAACTACACCGGATAATGACTTGCAAAGAGCACCAGTAACTCCAAACCAACAAAAGAGAAGCATTTGTAAAGCCATTTTTCCTTATGAAATGTGCCATCTTCAGATACTAAATAGCAGGGTGAGGAAATCTTATCATAAAACTTTAAATTCTTGCAGCATTGCAAGACCAAGTACCAAGTATGGAAAGACATTTCTGAATGGCTTGCAGCTAGAGGCAATAATAAGAGAAAAGATACCTGCAATCTGTTCCATTTTCGAGATCTCATTTACCATTTCAACGCATGAATTGTTCCATCCGACCTCAGCAGGTAAAACGAAAGAGGAAATAAGGAATTGTAACTAATATTCTGATACAAACTTGAAAATATAAGAAATTGCAGGTGGAAATCAGAAGTGGAATGGTTGAATGAAACAACCAAAAAACAATCAGACTGATTTCTTCTAGCTGTTAAAAATTAAAAAGAATGACACTAATATTATCCAACGTCAAGTATATAGATACTGGAATTTCCTGTGACAAACTGAATTCAAGCTTAAACCGATTACGGTAAGAAGAGGATCAGAGATTAGAAATTATATAAAATTTAAGATTGAAGCAAATGAAATTTTTTTTCCGAAGATAGAATCTGAAAAATGAGAATAACAACCACCAATTTCTTAAGACTTCAAGAGAAGAGTTGGAAGTTGGAACTTACCTTAAGGAGTTCAGCACTGAAGCCTCCTCGGCAGCGAAAACCCTTAAGATATTTGTGCTGTATTCGTTTCTTTGACCGTTGAGTGTCACAGTCAAATGATTTAAAAAAGTTTATCTAGTTCATTTCGCATCTATTTTATGATGTATCCCAACATCACATTACCAGTCACATCATCACATCATTTAAAATAATTGATTTGACTTATAAATAAATTTTAATCATTTGATATGATGTTGGAACACGTGTAACAGTTTTACAAAAAAAAATAAGGCATTTCGTTGACAAAAATAGATGAGATAATAGTCCAATGATTAAATAACGAAAGGGTTTTCATTTGAAAACTAAACAATACATCTTTCTTGTGAAATTTGGTTTCTTAACGAGGTCACGCACTTTTAACCACGTGGCGGATTTGGATTAGCCGCTAAAATATGCACTTTAACCACGTAGCGGATTTGAATTAGCCACTATAAATTATAACTTTGTGAAATTGCGTATGAGCCATCAAAGCTCCCTCTGAGGATGTAACAGTAGTGCGCGCAAGCTGGCTTGGATGAACCTTAGACATACACACACACACACACACAAAAAAGTGTCTGAGTTGTACGTGTAACATATGTCTGCATTACAGAATATAACGAAAATTATCTTTCACTACAACCAAACCCAATATGTGGATGTGCTAAATGTGCTTTTAGCATAGCTGTAGCGGCCTCCTAGATAAAGGCATTAAATCCAAGGATGTGATGGATTTAAACCTCTTTCCTACCAAACTTTTTTCCTTCCCATGAATGATTGGTAGATGATAATCAAAATAAAAAGAGCAAATTGCACTAGCACCCCAAAATGGAGGTCTTAAAGTACTGACACCCCACTTTATATTTAAAAAACACAAAGACTTTAAAATTAAATTTTTATTAGATATATTTATCAAATTTATCACTAAAAACAGTTAAATTACTGTTTATTTTAAAAAATATCTCAATAATAAACAATGTTGGAAAGGTTTTCAGTGAAAAATTGGACAAATATATCCAATGAAAATCTAATTTTGGAGTTAATGTGCTTTTTAAATATAAAGTGGGGTGTCAATGCTTTAAGGCCTCTATTTTGGGGTGCTAGTGCAATTTGCTCAAATAAAAAATAACCCTACCCAATATTCACTCGAGCTTCTCTATTCATATTTTCACATTTAGTTCCAAAGATGAAATCTTTATCTCTTTCTCCCCCGTTATATTTTTAAATACCTAAATTACCCTCTATTTCAATTTTTTTAAAATTTTAATTAAGACTCTTAATTTGTACATTCTTTTTTTTCTTTTTTCTTTTTTTGTTGATATTTATTGTCCATTGTTGAGTGGGTTCACATTCTCTGCTGCCCAGCAGAGGGCGGCAATCGGGCGGCACTCAATTCGTGTTTTTTTCATCACCATGCCCATTTGACCTAAAGATTGGTAGCCTCCTGCTTCCCTGCCTTGTTTTTCTCTTGCAACTGTAAGCTTCAAATTCTCTGGAGTTTGGAACCTGAAATCAGATTTCAGCAGATGATTGGAGGGCTGAACTGTTTTAAGGAGCTTACAGTTGATCCATTCTTGGAGTCCATATTACTGCTGGATTGCTAGACACTCTCAGACCCACTATTTGGTGTCCACTTCATATTGCATCCATTAGCAATCAGGATTGGTTGCCTCCTGCTTGCTGGTTTGGTTTCCACGCACTAAATTCTACTTTCACCGTATTTTCTTATTGATGCAACCTAAATAGTAAAATAGGATTGAGTGCCAGTGGCTGGATCTCTAATCATCAGAACCAACTGAAATTGGGTAGAAACAGGGAATTCTTGAAATTTTGGTTAGGGCATTTAGGGCTGCAAAAACATGATCTTGAACAGGGGTCTGGAAGGTCTGTTGATATAGCTGATGGTCCCTACTTCCTTGAGGACGGTTAGTAGGTGTGGTGCATGCTCACCAAATTGTTGCTGCAGATGAGATTATCATTCAGGTACTGATGCAGCCGTGGTTTACAGGGCCAATAGGAAGATCTTTTCTAAGAAAACAGCAGGCTGTCTAGGGTTCAATTCCTTGCTGTTTGGGGTCAAATCTCAATGGATGACAGCAGTTTAGGGCTTGACATGTTGCTGTTCAAGTCCGGGATTCAAGGACAGCAGCTATATTGTACTTAAAACCATGGAAAGAAATTCGCCAGTTTCGCCCCCTGGCGAAAAGAAACCAGGGGGCGAAATGTAACCAGGGGCGCGAAACGATATTTACCAGATATCGCCGAGATCTGGCGATATATCGCTAAATATCGCTAGATATCATGATATTTGGCGATATTTCGGAAAAATCCATTTTTTTAATTTTTTTTTGTGTGATTTTTATACTATTTCTTGCACTTTTTAGGCGATGTCTCTCGGGATTCTATCACAATCTTACCAATTTTATCACAATGATTCAAGACTCAAAAGTTAGTGTGCTAAATGTAATTGGGAGGAGAATCTACATAGAATAACTTATAAATAGGAAAACTTTTTATAGCAAAATCTTCAAGATTAATGAGCAATCTAACCAACTATATTCTAGTGATCTAGTCCTCAAAAGTCAAAATGCCAAATGTGGTTAGGGAAGAGTATATACATGAAATAATTTATGGAAACAATTTAAATTATGAAGAGATTTTGTAATAGAATCGTCGGTTAATCATTCCAACTATGTCCGAATGATTTAGGCCTTAGAAGGTAACACGTTAAATGTGGTTAGACAGGAGATTTAAATGGAAATATTTATTAAGAAATAATTTAAATTATCAAAGTCAACATGCCAAATGTGATTAGGGAAGAGTGTATACATGAAATAATTTATGGAAACAATTTAAATTATTAATGAATCTTATAAAAGAATCTTCAGAGTGATTTGATAATCGTTCCAATTATGTCCTAATGATGTAGGCTTCATAAGGTAACATATTAAATTTGACTAGGTAAGAGAATTTAAATGGAATAATTTTTAGGAAATAATTCAACTTTACTACATATTTGCATCAGATTAGGATAGGTATCAAATTTACCAAAATTATTGAGTAAAAATACTCAAAAAAAATAGGGGGCGAAAATTTCTATATGGGGGGGGCGAAATTTCGCCAGTTCGCGAATTTACCGAAACTTCGTTCACTGCTTAAAACACATAAGGAACCCTGCGGCGGCAAGGTCTGATTAGAATTAAGTCTAAAATTAAGAGAAAATATTCTGTTTTCTGTGGAACTTTTACAAGCTAGGGTTTATAATTTTTTGGGGTTTTGAACTAGGTAAGGGTAGGGGTGGGGTTTGACGGTAGAGGGGGTATGGGAGGTGCTAGTCCTAAAAGGGTTTAGAATTGGGTTAAGGGTTAGAGATATAGGGGTTTTAGTGAAGTTGGGTTTAGGGTTTCTAAAGGAAGAAGATGAAATGCAGGAAAATTCTGCAACTACTGGGGAGGGAGTTGTGTTAGGTATTAGTAGGAGAAGAGAGAGGTGCAATCCTAGGGGAGGGTTAGAGGGGAAAGCGGTGGATTTATCTAGAGTTTTTTTTTTTTTTTTTTTTTAAGGGGGGGGGGGGGCTGCTGCTGCCTTAAGGAAGATGAAAGGCGGAGGCCTACAATTAGGGTAGCTAGGGGGAATTGACTTGGGAAAGAGGTAGGGGCTCCTTAGTGGATTTGGGGTGCTTCTTCACTTCTCCTGCTGCAACTATCTCTCATCTATTTTAAAGGTCAAGGCCCACCAGAGAGAGGCAGGTGCTTTGATGAATGAATGTGGTAAACAAAAAAAAATATTAGTTATATATCGGGGACAAAGAACCAGCCTAGTCAACTAGATTTCCCCTTATTTGTTGATTGCAGTCCCATGGTCTTCATAAGTGTCTAGCGAGCAATGGTCGGCTTATCCTTTCGAAGACATTGTGCGATTGATGGGTGAACCTTCTGCCGGTGTCGTGGAAGCTAGTCTCGATTCACCTCTGTCTTTCAGACCTCCTTTATACCTCCAGGTCTGAGTCCTTGGTTGTCTTTAGCTTGGGACAACTCTTAAGAAAAGTATTGGTTGCACTAAAGACCCTAAGCCCATAGGGGTGTCAGCAAGGTACGCTATGGCATTTGAGGAAGACCCGACCCCTAGGAATTGGTTTACTTGTGCGTAAGCCTTTTTTGAAGCATATACGCACATCCCATTCACTCGGTTATCTTCATACAGTCAAAACAAGGCATAAAGTGTTCAACATTGTATTTGCTAAGGAGTGGATTGGTTCGGTCTAGAGGCGCTATTGTAGGAGAGGTCACGAGACTCGAAGAAGAAGAAGAAGAAGGAAGTTCCATAAGCTTCAATCACCCAAATTGTTGAGTTCCTCCTTGGAACCCACAACTCCAAATATCCTTAGAATCACTCTTCAAATTTTATTAATTTAGTTTGCATTGTTTGCAAGGTGTGAGGGGCTTTTTTTATAGTAGGTTCAAGATCTCACTCTTGAGGGCAACCTTCCCCTTGAGAAAAAGCAAGATCTCACTTGAGATCTAGTATTTTTTTCTATGGCCAACTCGAATGAACTCGGAGGGCCCATCTCAGGGGATTTTAAGGGTTAGGTGGGCTCAAATTGGTATTTAGCCTATTTTAGGCCTTCTGAACACATTGGTTGCCTTATATTTGTAAGAATACAAACCTTAGTATGAATTCTAACTTAACCCTAAGTTTGAAACCCAAAAGTTGTAGGAGTGAACATACAAGTTTATAAAACATGAATATAGAAGCATTTTGACATATAAATGAAAAGCAAGTGAGAAGATATATCAAATAACCTAAATACCAACAGAACTCCATCCATATGAATTTTGTACAACATCACATTCTTGACTTTCGAAATACAATAATAGAACCATAATAAGTTCATAACAAAAATGTTTTGTAAGGCTCATGTTTCACATTCTGTTGCTGACAACCTTCCGCTTGACACACATGGGATCTTGCTCAAAATTTTTGGGCAGCAAACAAAGAGGTTACATGGAAGATGTTTGAGGAGGAGTTCGATCGAAAATACTTCCTCCATGTGTAAGAGACAAAAGACTGTGGAGTATATGAATTTAAAGCAAGGATCTATGTTTGCAGTTGAGCATGAGAGAAACTTCTTGAGGTATGCACGATACATGGTGAGTATAGAAGAGATGGAAGCTTAAGAGTTTAAGGAAGGCCTAGGAGAGGACATTCATAGATCTATTTCTGTACTTCAGATGAAGTCTTATATAGAAGTACTTGACTGCTCCCAAATTTTCCTATAGAGAGCTTATATCACTTTGGGCCTTAGGATTCCCTTTGCCCTTTGGGCTTGGGCCCATAAATAACTATTCTTGCTGAGGGAAGCTGTTGATGAGAGGAGGCGACAATTTGGCAAGAAATGAACTTGAAAAACTGTCTCGACTTGTCTCGCACGAAACATGGGTTTTAAAAGAATTGTTGGACCGAGATCTCGATTGAGATTTTGCATTTAGTGAGACTCGCCTAAGATCTCGTCTAGGGACCTCACAAAAGTGAGATCTGAGCAAGATCTCACAAGATCTTGAACCATATTTTAATCTTATTACATTGAAGGAATATACGACCATAATTTAATCTTATTACATTAAAGGACTATACGCAGGGCTCTCTATAAGAAACCAACCTGACTCAACTTAGGAAACCTATCACATCCACCCAACCGGTATTAAAGCTACCCGAATACCTAAGGGAGTGATCCACAGTCACAAGATCAGATTTATGTTTTATTATTTTCACACACCACACCACATAATAACATAATAATGAGCAAAAATCAATAAAAGAATCAAGTGTTCAAACTCTATTAAGAATCAAGAATGATCAAGGATCTCAAATGGATCTCAAAATAATGCGGAAACGAAGTCAAAACTGATATAACATCGGTCCAAAAATGAAAAGTAAAACTAAAAGGAAATCAAACTCCTAAGGTCTACATAAAGTATGTGTCTTTAATTAAATGGCATCTATGAAACTCAAAGGAATCAGTTTCTCAGATAGTCTCCGTCTTCCTAAGTGTAGGATTAATTTTTATGAACAATAAAGACATGCATACGTGTTACCGTGCACGTCGTCACTCCAGTAATCTGGTATGATGTACACATAGGTTGTTGGCGTCATGTAATCTTGAAGTGTCGAGGCATCTTGATCTGTAATGAAATTTAATACAACATATCACGAGGGATGAGTTCAAAAGAACTCAGCGAGTAATTCAAGTATATATATTCACCATTCAAACATGTGAAAACTTATGATAATATGATATGATATGCAATATAATGAGGTAATGCTCCTATAAGAACCAAGTCTCTATCTAGGTAGACACACATTAAGATACGACACCAACCTCCTTTGGGTAGTCTCACATAGACCCCAATGGCTTTGACCAAATTGGGCGTCCGGAAGTATTAGCTTGTGTCAGGGTAATACATAGCCCAATGCAAATCATCTAGTTAATCATGTCAGTTTAGGCTCAAATACCTCACCCTTGGCACCATACACTCGATTCAGTATCCTTCCTTATCTAATGTCAATGTATCCTGTAGCCCCAACCAACTTGGACTATGCTTCCTTTTAACCCTATTGGTATCCACATATGATGGGGGCGACAACTCTCATGTCCTCTCATAGGTTGGTTACAGGTCTTGAAGGCCCACCACCCCCACATTGTTGCCACGAATCGCTCTGCATTCGTACCCTCGCTGATAGGGTAATGACATGATGGGGTTACCTAACCATGTTCATCTAGACATCTTAGAGACATCCTAGAAGTGCATCCTAAGCTATACGTCCATACTAGGTTTCCTAGGGCAACAGTTGTACCACAAACCTTGGTTGAGTTCATTTTTATTTCAACTAAATCACACCAATTTACAAATCAGCAAAGCAATAGTCGAACATGATTCTAGCAATTTCAGAATATTAAACAAATGCAAAAGCTATAAAACAGCAATAGACAAATCAATATGCAAGTTTGACATCATTTTAGAATTTATATATAAACATATATAAATGAATGTCCTCTCCTTTTAAGTAGTCTATAACCTTTTCAAAGTGAAATGAAAGACGGCTTAACACGTCCCCAATAGTCCTGTTTACACACTGGTTCAATGTTAAAATAACCCTAGTAGTCAAACATCGAAAGTAGAATCGAAAACCAAAACAACAGGGGGATGGGTTGCTTGAAAGGGGGTTGCTTGAGTGACCCTTGCCAATTGACCCTAGGGTAGGGTCACTTAGGCAGTGCAAGGGTGGGTCGCTCGGGAGACCCATGTATGATTGGGAACAACAATCGATAAAGTACTGAGATAGGTTTGAATTTTCTGTTCCCAACAACTTCTAGAATGAAAAGGATTTTCTAAAAACTTCTAAAGACAAGATCTAATCACAACAAACATTCAAAAACTCAAATCTAAACAATAATCTATCGAACCACAATTTAGGTCTCTCCAAAATCTATCTGTGAAGAAATTGGTTAATTAGAGTGATTGTAGAATCACTTCGAGCCAAAAAAAAGGAAAAGAAGAAGAAAGGGTTTAGGATCCCATAATTATGGATCTTTCCACAAGGTTCTACTTTCGGCGAAGAATCAAACAAAGATGAGCTATACTAATGAAGGAGTTAACTAACCTTAGAATTTGCGGTTGGAATATGGATAATTCTCTAGACGATCTCTGCAATGTTCTCCTTCTTGACGTTATCTGACATTCTCTGACGGCTAAGCAGCATAATAATGTGTTTTAGGTCGAAAATCTCATTAAATAGAGGTCAGAAACACTGAATCCCAAAGTACCCTTTTTTTACTCGCAGGCACCTAGATGGGTTGCCCGAGTAGGGTCGCTTGATAGACTCATACCCAATAGACCCGTCTTCCTAAACAAAGATGACTTGCAAAATATGCAACCAACTTTTAGAAGAATCCTACTTGAAAATTTGGACAAGTACTCTTCAATAACTAGACCAAAACACAACCAAAGTTAAAAATAAAAATAGATGTAGACTACTAACAACATTCTAGCCCTATTGGGGCTCCAAAAGAGGGGCTAAATTGACCAAAATATCCCTAATCAGATTCTGCCAGCCCTTAATGCTGCATGTTCTGGGGGCTGTTTTGGGTTCAAAAGTTGAAGTTTTCTATGCTTGCTGACCCTGGTTACATCAAGTACACCACAAACTTGTCAAGGTAGGGATGGAAGATCTTGTTTATAAGAATGCAAAATGTGACAGATACATTGGTTAGGCCAAATGACATTACTTGGAACTCATAGGAATCATGTTGTGTAACTCATGTTGTCTTAGGATCATCTTCTTTTGGGATGTGCACACGGAATTCGATTGACCATAAGTCCAGCTTTTAGATGTACCTAGCTCCTCCAAGTCATTTCAAGCAATTGTCTATCAAAGGAATGGGGTACTTATTCTTGATTGTAACCTTGTTAAGCACTTGGTAGTCAATGCATTACCATAGTGGTTCGACGTGCTTCTTTTGGAACAAAACCAGGGTGTGATGCCATTTTGGAGGAATCGAGTGTTTTAAAGAGATTGTGTGTCAGAATTTGGGGCCAATTTAGTATTAGGAAATGGGTTTCTTGAGACCATACATGTGAGATCTTGCTCTCGAGCCAGATCTCAGCCAGCCAAAAAACTGAGATCTGGTACAAAATTCCTGCTCAACTTGAGTGAACTTGAGGGCCCATCTTGGTGGGTTTTAGGGCCCAGGTTTGATGTGAACCAAATTCTAGGGTTTAGTTGTTGGGATAGTACCTTAGAATTGGGCTCATTCCAATATCCTCTCTCTTTGAATCCAGCAGTCTTCTATAAGTGCCTTGTTTGAAGGGTTTTTGAAGAGTTTCAAGTTAGTGTTATGCCTAGAAGGTTTTGCCTAGGCTTAGGATTTCAAAACCCTAGAGTTTAGATTCAAAGCAGTGCTGCATTTCGAGTTTCAGATCTGGAATTTAGGTTTAGGGTTAGTATTATGGGTTTTAGGGTTGAGTTAAAGAGGTTTAGAGTTCGGCTGCTGCTGTTATGATATTTCAGAACTGAAATTGAAGTTGGGGTTTAGGGTTTCACTTAGGCTAGAGAAGGGGCTGTGGTTATTGTTTTTATAATTTCAGGGTGGTCCTAGGGGCTTCGGGATTGGTCCGAAGTATCCTACTTGGGTTAGGACTCTTAATGAAGTTGACTAGGGTTAGGGGAAGGTAGAATGGGGATGGGAGATGATAATCCTAAAAGGGTTTGAAGTTAGGTCGAGAAATTTGGGAGTTATAGGGCTCTAGAGTTTAAAGATGAGATGCAGAAAATTTTAAAACCTAACGGATGAAGGTCTTTTGATGAAACTAAAAGTAGGGCTAGTGGGTAGGGGTAGGTGCGATGCTATTGGGAAGGGGAGGGGTGGATTGGGGATGGGAAGTTAGGAGTTTAGAGGGTATAGGGTTTGCTATAGGCATAGTATGAAATTTCAGCAAAACTTGCGGAAATTTCTGTCTCTTGACATATGGCGAAACGAACCACAAGTAAAATCGAAATGTTGAAAGCTTCTCCGAAATTTTCCGAAATCTCACTAAAATTTCGTAGTAGTCTTTACCCTTGCTATATAAAGGTCGAATCTGAATAAAAGATTCTAACATTTCGGCAAAATTTCCGTGAAATATAGCTGAAATTTCAAGGTTTTGGTAGTTTTGCTGGGTATCGGAACCCCTAGTTTCGGAGAAATTTCGCACCTTGGCCCCAGATCCTCTACGTCATTTAGCTAACTCCAAGTTGTCAAGAATAGCATCCCCCACATGAGGAGTGGCAGCATGGTATCCAAGAGTCATTTAAAAAACAGATAATTTTCCATAAATGAAAATAGTTTTTTTAATATTTTAATTGAATTTATTAATTCTGAAATAAATAAATAAATAGCAACAATCATGAAAAAAAAATGCTGACTACATGAGGTTGTAGCCTCTTCCAATGGTAGTACAATCATTTTCAAAATAAAAATATTTTTTATTTTCTTTTAATTTTAATTTCTCACAAAATATATTTCTTTAATTTATAAAATTCAAAAATCAAATTAATACTAGAAAAATAATATTTTTCCATGAAATTGTAGATCAAGCAAAGACATTCAGCATACAGTTAATCCACACTCAAACATCGAGTCTAACATATTATCTGAAAACAAATGAAATTGGGGAAGAAAACTCATTTTCCTTGAAGAATGGCTTGAAAATCCTTTGAATATTGTTGACTAATTTTTGTAAATGAGCCAACTAGGATGTAGATGCAATATAGGTGAAGATCTGGCAGTTTTCTGGCCAAAAAGCAAGCAGCAGCAAGTAGGGGAAGAGTTGGGGTCGAGACAAACCGAGAGGAGTTGAATCGAGACTGCAATATCTTGTCTCGACTCGATGAGAGAGTGCATTTATAGAGGAATTCAAACCGAGATCTTGGCTGAGATTTTAAATTCTTCAGATTTCACAGCCTAGTTTGAATTAGTAAACTCTTAGTATGATAATTTTACTGCCCAGCTAGCCAACATTATCCCAATGAGAATCCCATCTTGTGCATTAAAATTTCAATCTCCATTTATAATTTTAGGTTCGGATGCCAAGTATTCTTCAATGTATCTGGTCTTGGTTATAACAATTGATTTCGAGATGCTTGAGGAGTTAATGCATGTATTGATGAAACGAAGTTATTACATGGCATATAGATATATCTGTTCCAGAACTTCGCCATATGTTGAATTGTAGATCCTAAGGTAGTCTTTGTTACATTGCTGATCCCAACATATAATTATCGTACATGTTGAACTCATCTTGGAAATAATTGCCTTGATCACAATTTTGTGGTTTGTCTTCATTTTGAACTGTTTTGCTAAATGTCTTGTTATTGCTTTTCTGTAGTGTTGCAATGACACTACACAACACACAGAGCACACATATTTGGTATTCAATATATTAAACATTTCACTCATACGTAATGGAATAATTGAGATGAAAAAACATGATGAACTGAATCTGAATCTGTAAGTTCTTTCATATATATTTCTTGCCAAATTTCATATTTTTGACCTCTGATTTGTCAAATTTGTACATTCAGGCACAACAAATGAATGCTTCTGGTTATGAGAAAGCCCCTGTACGCGTACATGAAGATAACATGGCAAAGCTAAACAAGTTGTTGCAAGAACTGGAGATAGTTGAAGAAGCAAGCCGAAATTTCGAACGTGGAATTGTGAGGGAGAATTGAAGATCTCAAGAGAATAATACAAGAGTTATCATAAAGTTTTACATTATTAGGGTCAATAGCAACATAAATCTCGTACATATGCAGGTGAATTTTTACTAGTACATATACATACATACATATATACGAAACCCTAAAGCACAAACTCAACTGGAACTTGAGATCTACAATCTGAAATTTTAAAATTTTATCAAAAGAAATGTTCTTCTTTCTCTCAATGTTAACTTCATGAATGATAAGCTGAATCGAACCTACCTACTTCAACAGTGTTAGTTACCTACAAGATTTAAAAATATAGACAACGCCCTATCGTTGTTTCTAAGGTACTTAGTTTTCTTCACTACAGGATCATGAATAATTCATGATTTTGCTTGCATTGTTCGCAGGAAAGATGACTTGTCAACATTCTGGATTTGCTTTGATGGATTAATTTGATTGTTTAATTACTATTATCCAGCCTGCAGATATGGATTGACATGAACTTTTCAGTGCCTCCATGAAGGTGCACTACTTTAAATCGTTGCATTTTTGCTACTTGATTTCGAAAGTATAAGTAGGCCAAACAAACGGCTTGTAGATTCTCAATATTAATGTTGGATTTGTTTATTTGGCAATGTACTCTGTTCTTCAATTGTTCTGTATTATTTACAAATATTTTGAAAAGAAGCCTGCCCATTTTGCGAAAAGCATGCGTTCATTCTGTTATTATTTCAACAGCAAAAAATGAGAATTAGGTCAATGCAAGGTTGGTAGAGTGGTAAGATTCATACTTCTCAGTGGAAAGGTCATGGTTCGATCCTTGTTGAGGATGTTATCAAGGTGCGCGTACGGATGAACCTCAGATAAAAAAAATGAGAATTAGGCACACGTACACTAAATTTTTTTTTTCTTTTTTTTCTGGTACTGGTGCTTTTTTTAATACTGAAAATTTAATGCCCTCAAGGGTCGAACCCATGACCTCTCCACTAAGAAGTATTCTCGTTCATTATGACAATAAACCTTAAAATTTGATTTCCTAACCAGGGTGATGTCACTAATATATTTCCCCCCTACGAGGGTTTTAGGTAACTTATGGGTGGGCTCCGAAAATTTTCCTAGTCAAAATTCGAAAATAAGATATAAAATAAGGGGTATATTAGCCATTACAGTATCTCAGGGACACATTGGTCATATTGATTTTTTTCTCTCTCTTCAATGCCAAATGATAAAATATAAACCTGAAAACCCTAGGAGGGTTTGTGCGTTCCATATATATATTTCATAATACACCTTAGATCACTCTTACCGTCTTCTGCCTTCTTCTTTCCATCCTCTGCATTCCTCAACCTCCGTTCACCACCAATGGCCGCCGCCGCTAGACCTCTCGTCAGCGTCCAGCCATTAGAAGGCGACATGGCCACCGACGGTGGCAACAACCTTCCTCTCCCTGATGTCATGAAAGCTTCAATCCGTCCTGACATCGTTAACTTCGTCCACGCCAATATCTCCAATAACAGCCGCCAACCTTACGCCGTCAGCAAGAAGGCCGGTCATCAAACCTCCGCCGAATCCTGGGGTACTGGACGTGCCGTTTCTCGTATTCCTCGTGTTCCCGGCGGTGGTACTCACCGTGCAGGTCAGGGTGCTTTCGGTAACATGTGTCGTGGTGGTCGCATGTTTGCTCCCACCAAGATCTGGCGCCGCTGGCACCGGAAAATCAATGTAAACCAGAAGCGTTTCGCAATCGCTTCTGCCCTAGCCGCTTCTGCTGTTCCTTCTATTGTTCTCGCCCGTGGTCACCGTATCGAAAATGTTCCCGAGATTCCTCTTGTCATTGGTGACTCTGCTGAGGCCGTGGAGAAGACATCGAATGCTATCAAGATCCTTGAGCAGGTGGGTGCTTTCCCTGATGCTCAGAAAGCTAAGGACAGCCATGCCATTCGTCCTGGAAAGGGTAAGATGAGGAACCGTAGGTACATTTCTCGGAAAGGTCCTCTGATTGTTTATGGGACTGAAGGTTCCAAGATTGTTAAGGCTTTCCGGAATATTCCTGGAGTTGAGGTTGCTAACGTTGAGAGGCTTAATCTGCTCAAGCTCGCTCCTGGTGGTCATCTTGGGCGATTCATTGTTTGGACGAAATCAGCTTTTGAGAAGTTGGATTCGATTTATGGAACTTTTGATAAGCCATCTGAGAAGAAGAAGGGTTACGTTCTGCCTCGATCTAAGATGGTGAATGCCGATCTTACTAGGATTATTAACTCTGATGAGATTCAGTCTGTGGTCAGACCTATCAAGACGGATGTTAAGAGGGCTCAGCTCAAGAAGAACCCATTGAAGAATTTGAACACTCTTCTGAAGCTCAACCCGTATGCTAAGACTGCCAGGAGGATGGCGCTTTTGGCTGAGGCTCAACGCGTCAAGGCAAAGAAGGAAAAGCTTGACAAGAAGAGGAAGCCTGTTTCAAAGGTATATATTCTTCTTTGTATTGTTTATGATTATATATTTATTATTTTCATGTTATGGTTTTTTTCCCATGTAGAGCCCATTTTTATTAGTTTGTGACTATACAGTGAATTATGTTATATACTGTGAATGTACATCTATTCGTGTTGTTTGCTTCTTCTATGCTTGTTTAATTGTGTCTGTTGATCATACAAAGCACACAAGTAAGCCCTTGACAGCATATTAGTAATGCCCTCAGAATTGGGTTGATTTTCAAATAAGTTATAGATACTGGTGATAGAATATGTGCATTTACAGTTTGTTAACCTCATGAAACAATGATGCATTGCCATTTGTATCATCTGTGGTACCATCGATTGTGTTCTTCTCGCTGGTGTGTTTTATCCATCTTGTATCAGAGCATCATTGGATTGCTAATTTGTCTTAATTTACTCTGTCACTGGTTCCCCTGCAAGGCTAATTTCTGTGTCACTGTTATCCATTGTAACCTATATTATTTTCTACTTGTTCTTTTGTTAATCAGGAAACTGTAATGCAGTATACATCGCATTTCATTACTAAAATATTATTTCAATGAAACTGTAGTTGTTCATTCTCACATTAATTGATTGATTTTGGCAAGATAAATTACCTTGTATGTGAAATGTCTTGAGGAGTGTAATACGGATTAGTCCTTAATCTGTGCAGTAATTTTATGTTATTTTGGAGGATGCTTATCATTGTTGTTTGTGATGTACTGTTGTATTTGTTTAGTATTTCCTTTCTTTGGCTCTTTTGGGGCGATCCCCTCACTGGCATGTGCTGGTCTTTTGCGGTACCATGATTTTCATTTCTCATTCACACATTCTGTATTGTTCCTTGCATAAAGTTAATATATTATTTGGGTCTTAGGATTACTGTCATTAGATTATTAGTTACTTCTCTGTTTGGAACAAAGAGGGGAAAAAAATTTCACAGCAACTTCTACCAGATTATTTATTGACCATTGCATTTGCCTCTCACATGTCTACTTGTATACATTTTCATAATCGATATTTCATTTCTTTTCATGAAAAACTCTCTCTATCTTCCCTTTTTGCTGTTGGATTGTCATGTACCAAGTATGACCATAAATGGAGCTTACTTGGAGAGCGAGGGTCCGTGTGGCTTACTCTTTGTAGCTTGGTTAAGGCATGAGCAGTATTTATTTATTTTTGGGTGGTCCAGAGGAATTGCATCATAGTTGCCAAGCTTTATAAGTTTATATTCACATATATAATATATAAAATTAGTATTTGTGGCTGTTCTGTTTGTTCAATCTGCATTTTGGTGAATTATATGTTTATTAAATATTCATTCCTTTTACTAGGAGGAGGCTACTGCCATTAAGGCTGCTGGCAAGGCATGGTACCAGACGATGATCTCAGACAGTGACTACACCGAGTTTGACAATTTCACAAAATGGCTAGGCGTATCACAGTAATGAGTGTTCTGTTGTTAGGTGGAAGCATTTGGAAGTCTCTGTTAGAACTGCGTTCTGTTTTAATTTTGGATTGCATCGTAAGTTTTCAATTTTTTTCTTATATTAGAACTTGCCCATTAGCGAGGATGGTTGAAGGCCAGAATAATTATATGATTCTTGGTATATTGGCTTTGCTCCTCCCGCTTTTTTGGTTGTCATTTTTGGTTGGAGAGGTCTTTATGTTATAGAAATGCACCTTAAAACAGTTTAGGAATCAGTAAGGCTTATCTTTTCATTCAAAATATCTCATTTACTGAAATTGGAAATCTGCACATCCCCCATTATACCATCATAATGTTTATTGCTAAAATTCCAGTATCTTTAATGTGTGATTGGTATCAGTATCTTTCATATTGGACTAGTTCATACTATTGCCTTATATTTATTAGAGGAATTGTTTGATGTTCCATGGCAAATTTGAAACAATAGAAGTCCATTCTCCTATTGTATTTGGTACTCCAAATTTCATGGCATATCTGATCCTTTCTCACCATCAGTAGACCAGATGCATGCTTCTTCTTGTCCTCAAATGGGTTGGACTCTATAGTCCTTCCGTGCCCTAAGCTTAGATATGATTTGTATTGGATATGGAGGTGGAGTGGGAATCAGTGAGTTGTGTGATGATTTTTTTCCCTGGATGGTAGTAGTTCTTGAACTGTTCTTGTCAATCATTCATCCATGTGCAGTTGCAAAATCCCTCTTGTTCGTTTCCTCTCGTTTTCCGTTGTCTTTCAGCCTTTGCTGGCACCTATCCTTCTATTGCCATTCCACAGAGATTACAAATACAAGTTGGATATTTGTTTCTTTTCTTTGGCAGAATGTACAAATTAGTTTTTATCACTCTATAGTTCTGCTAGTACGAAGCTATGATCGTTTTGGGTGATGGTAGAATTTGATCAACTTGAGTTTCATGTAACCTCATCGGTCAGTATCTTTCATGGTTTAATTTTGTAATTACCAAATCCTTAGTTTCATGTGAGAATCGTTCAATACTGGTAAAATGTCATTGATGTTTTAACAATTTTGTCAACTGGGGATTGTTTGAATGGAGGGGCTGGGTGCAGTTTGTTAAATACAGATCAAATCTAAGTCTGAATTCAAAGTTGCTTTGGGTTAAGTCAATCTTTTTCTTGTGAGTGATAAATTGTGAATCAAACTTTTGTACGAAATTGAAAATTAATTAAATGTCATAAATATATACTCTTTGTTTTTTTTGGTAATAAATTTCTTAAATCTTTACACTTGTTGTGGGAGGATCAATCTTCCTCGCACTGGTTTAGGTTCATTTTAGATCCGGTTTTCATGCAATCAAAAGAGAGGTGAGAGTGGGCCGTCTCTTAGGAAGGGAAGGGAAATCACCTCCAATAATTAAGTTTGTCTTTGAAGAAAAAATTGTGAATCATTCCTAGAGGAATAAATGCTCAAGGAGGATGTGGGAGAATAATGGAAAGAATGTTCTTGGTGGATTTATGAAGAGAGTAATGGCTGGAAAACCTCCCTCTTTACTTACGTAATCACTTGCTACTTATACCGCAAGCCCATACCCCTAGAGATCCCAAGATTTGTTTTTGGCCCTGTGATTGGGAATGTGGCCCTGTGATTGGGAATGTGGCTGTGATGAGCCGAAGTAGCCTTAGAAGGTGGCTGCGAAGCTCTCATATGACTTAGCCGTCGGAATGTCTTGTCAGCGAATGGCAGGCCCGTCTTGTCTTACCGTTGACGTGACCGAAGCCTATAAAGGGGGGTCAATTTAGCCACCGGCTCGGGACTCGAGAGAAGCCTTGAGTGTGTTAGACGTTTCTTTCATCTGCAGGGGAATAACGGAGATCCTGGGTGCATTTAATGCTGACCCTCCACGTGAGGACCTTTAATCTCTGTCAAGTCCCATGTTATCAAGAGGAAGTTTCATTTGTTCTTCATGCAGCTTCTCGGAAGAAGGGACCTCGTCGAGTATCCAAGCAGGGAAGTGCCCGATCTAGTCGCAATCTGCAAGGCTGATTCAGAAGCCCGTCCTTTGGTCCATGGATAGTTGACTAAAATGCCGATAACAACACTGTACCCAGTTTCAATGTGGACGAAATTTGTCCACAAACCAAGTGTTATACTTTCACATTGTTCGTGGTCTCGTGTCACAATAGAGGTTAAGAGGTTTGCTTCATCTCTATTCATTCGTGGGCAGCTTGTCAATAGACTTAGTACTGAACTTCAAGCTTGTTTGTCACTTAAAAATATAGTCTCCAACTTGAGGGGGTTTGTTAGAGATGAATTTTTAACTGAATCCAATCCTGAATTCAATAATATAAAATTGTAATTTGTCGAGTTCGAGTTCGATCAATCGTAATCTTATTGTAATCATTTGAGTGGTAGGTAGATTATGAATCAAACTCGTAAAAATTCAAAATCATGTTTTTTCCCTTTTTTTATTTTTTTATTTTTTATATCCAGATTGAGGGTGAGCAATATTCATCTAAAGAGACTATTACAAACTTTTAAATCATAGATATCTTAATCATATTATTAATTCTCTTTTCGAAGAGTGTTTGCTACTGTTATCCAATCGTGTGCAATAAAAATTGGAGACTTGTCTGCAATAAAAGTAGTGTGGCTAATTGTATGTTGAAATTAGTTCACTAAGGGAACATAATGCTATAGTCAGGTAATAGGGATCCATTTATATTATCAAAATGGAGAAAAAGTCTATAACATGATTTTATATTTATTTGTAAAAATGAAAGTTTCCTTGATTGCGGTTCACAAATCTGTTTTTAGAAGTATAAAATAGTCACTGGAGATTGAGAGGATGAACAATCAAATAATCCTATTTGTTAGAGTTGAAGAAGCAATGAATTAAAGAATTCTATCAAAGTATGGGATGTAGCAACTTTCTCAAGTTTAGAATGTTGATTTTCATGGATACTCCTCTCTAAAACTATTTCATTTCAATCCAATTACCTAACTTTTGTTTCGAAAAATAATTATTTTTGCATCAATAGTGTTTTTTGAAGTGCAGATTTTCATAAATTTTAATTTATGTTGTAAAATAGTTTGTCAAATGTCTTTTAACTAATTTTTTTCTGTTCCACAAAGCAAAATAACACTGTAAACTGTTTTTGGATGAGTTTATCATTTGGGTCAAAGCTTTTTTTTCATGTCTAGATCTTTCTACCCTTGTGGAGAGAAATTAAATTTACTCTACATGGATGGATAGTTGGATACTTTGACAATTGTATTTTTTTCTAAAGCATAACCCTTTTTTATTATTATTTTTTTTAAATTAACAAAAATGGATTATATGTTCATTAAGAAAA
Source organism: Hakea prostrata (assembly GCF_041222555.1). NCBI lineage: Eukaryota > Viridiplantae > Streptophyta > Magnoliopsida > Proteales > Proteaceae > Hakea > Hakea prostrata. Next base: position 3,082,923 of record NC_142601.1, on the reverse strand, counting down.
ATGAGTGCTTGAGCATGCTAGTTATGATTTTTTTTTAAAAGTTTCTTGTAAAATAGGATTATTTAAAAAAAAATAAAAAAGACACTTGTCAATATAAATTAGTTTTCTTGTGCCAAGTGCACACTAAATTTGTACATACGTTTTTTTTTTTTTGGGTTTTCATAACTTATATTTATTTACTTGTATGCGTTAGCCGGGAAAGAATAAGCTTTGGAATTGGGCGGGAGGGAACAGAGCAACCAAACAACTGTTTACGTCTTTGAATAATCGGAAGTGTGTTCGCATGCTTTAGAGAATGGCGAACAAGCTCATCAGCCAGATGGGACTTCCAAACCCAATTGCTAACATTTTTGCTGCTCGTAACATCTCAACCGCTAAGGTAGTCTTACCCATCTAACTTGTTTCTTTCTGCATATTTCGATACTTATTGAAGTTCATTTAGTTCAATGTTCAACGAATTTACATTTACTTCATCTGGTGAAAATCCTAGCAGTTTATAGTGAATCAGGAGTGGAATTTGAGCTGTAGTGAAGTTTCCAGTGATCTTTATTTACACATACGTAGCTGGAACCAATTTGATCTGATTGTAAAGGTTTTTAGAATCTTGGATACAATTTAGCTGATTTCAAATGCCTAATTGCAAAAATTAATTTATTTGGAGGCAAAAATGGCTTGAATAGAGTTGGGGTTATTGTTTTTCTTGGTAGTAATTGATGATAGTTCTGATATGATGTCCTTGACGATTGGGTTACATTCAGGATGCGTTATCTCTCACTGAATTTGAGCTAATGGAGTTGTTGGATGTGGGTTTGGCTGAAGTAACAACTGCAGTGGCGCACATCAGTGAAATGACATGTCCACCGTATCAGACAGTAAACCCTATGCGACTTTCCTTTATTGTAGGATCAACGTTCAATCCATTTGACTCCTTTGATGATGTTGTTTGGGCTGTGTGCAGGCTCTTTCCCTGCTGGAGGAACGGGTCCGAAAGGAATGCTTGTCTGGACACTTCCCCACACGTCTGAAGGGGCTTGACAATGCCTTATGTGGAGGAATACCGTTTGGTACTTTGACTGAGTTAGTTGGCCCAGCAGGTATTGGAAAAACACAGGTATGAAACTTTCTTTTTTCCAGTTCATGATCGCATAGACTTTTATCTAAATTGAGTTGTGATATTCGTTAGTGTGTTTATTTAGAAGTTTTAACTTGGGAAGTCTACTCAGCCTCTTTTCTTAACGGTTTACAGATATTTGTTTCATTACTTTGTTAGTTTATCTTAGAAATGGTTCTATTCAGAGCTAAAGATGTGTTTAATACTTTGCCTAATTATGTGGATCAAAACCACTTTAGTTATATAAAGAACAAAATGCAATTATACTTTGCCTATTTTTTATGCCCTTTCATGTCTAGGCAAAGAGCCATGTGAACCATGTGACTTTAAGTTTCTTTTGCTCGAGACTATTAACTTAATGAGTACGCCCCCTGTTAAAAGTTGGCTATAAGAAAAATACCTTTGCCAGCCCTTTTTAAATAGAATGCCATGGTCAACTAGGCAATTTCTCAGAGACTGCCTTGCACCATGACAACCATGCAACGAACCCTTCCTATTGATTGAAGAGCTTCAAAATCAAAAGACATAGGGAAGAATTAATATGAGGTTGTCATGGGGAAATCAAGAAAGTCAATCAAATGATACTGAAGTGAAATTGGCTTAAAAAAATTAGTGGCATTTGGTTATAACACCTTTTCCTTTTTCAATTAAGGAGGTCATAGAAGTGGTTACTGGGTTAGTTTAATTTTTTGGTTACCACACAAACTACACACCAATCCCAAAAGATGAACCAAATATGAGGAATTTCATCAAGGTTTGTAAACTCTTCTCAAACAGTATCCATGACCAGGTTGAAGTTCTCGAATCTTGACAACTTTGTGAATGGTTGTTTTTTTTTTGGGGGGTGGGGTGTGGTCTTGGAAAAATGCTTCGGTGTCATAGTTGGCTTCAAAACTATAAGGAAACTTGTTTTAGGCTTTATAGACTTATTTTAAATTCAAAATGTTTTAAAAGAAATCTAATTTGGTGATTTGCTTTTTCGTCCTTGGTTAGTAGTAAACGTCGAACCTCGAAGATAAAATTGTCTACTCTACGCGTGTTTGAGTGCTATTGGACATAATTATGCAATAAATATTATAAGACACATAATTAGTTAAGAAATAGTTGAAGACTTTAAGATCTTTGATAAACCAAGTGTTCACAGTGCACATTTAGGCACCCAATCCAAGTACAATGAATGATACATCAGTTATAGACACCTTACTTCCCTAGTCTTCCACTTCTCATTTCCCAATTCAACAATACAATACTCAAAAAGTACAAATATGCATGCATACATACGCACATATGTATGCATGAGTATGAATTTCTGATTCTAATCTAATTTATTAGATTTTCTCAAGCATGTGTTTTTTCAATCGTATTGCAGTTCTGTCTGAAGCTCTCATTATTGGCTGCTCTTCCTGCAAGTTATGGGGGTTTAGATGGTCATGTGATATATATCGACATTGAATCTAAATTTAGTTCGAGAAGGTACTTGGAAGAATGTCTTTATGATATCCATTGCTTTATATGATTTGAGATGGAGAAACATTGTTGATATCAAATTTTCATGGCAGGTTGATTGAGATTGGAGTAAATAGTTACCCTGAGATATTCCATGTAGCTGGAATGGCACAGAAGGTTCACAGATTGTGTACTCATTTTTTCCATACTTGGTCTGAAAACAATTGTGTGTTTCAAATATTTTGTCATTAGTTTTGCAGATGGCTGGTAGGATCGTGGTTTTGCAGCCAGCTTCATTGGCTGAATTCACTGAGAGGTGGACATTACATACTTGGATTTGTGTAGTACATAACCCAGAAAGTAGAGAAATGCTTAGACCTTCCCTTGCTTGTTTAGGTTTTTTCTGATAGTGTTGCATGGATTTTTACTGCTTATTCAATCTAATATGTATGTTACTCCATTCTGCATTATGCATGATTAGTCTGATATGCATCAAAACAAGAAAATCTGGGAAACTTACTTTTTCCTGGAAAGATACTTTCAGGATTTGGAATTGTTTGTATTTGTGAAATGTGTGCAGAACTGTTTCTACTCTATATAACTTCAGTTCATTTTGGACTCATTGACAAGTAACATGTACATATCGAGTCATGAAGTAGTGATGCATGGCAAACAAATGCCAGTTTTCAGCTTCTATACAGAGTGTTTATCCCTTTATTTGTCAAAACATGATTTCACCTTCATATTTATAATCACTGCCCATTCTTGAATCAAGGAAAAGAATGTGTTATCAGAAGCAATTATAAACAATCTAGTCCTTGCACTGGAAATCGCTAAGTCAAGCTAGATTGAGGTTCAAATAGTCTCACCTAAGGTTTTTTTATGTGTTGCCTTTGTTCGGAACCACCATGTTCATGGAAAGTTAGATCATCGTGGGTTAAAGTGCATTTTCTTTGGTTATCTTCCTACACAGAAGGGGTATAAGTGTTATCATCCTAGTTCTCGTCGTTTTTTCGTCTCTATGGATGTTGTGTTCCAGGAACAAATTCCCTTTTTTTCCCCTACACCTCTTCAGGGGAGAGTTTTAGTGAAGAGGTTCCAATGTTGATTCCTTCTTTCGATATTTCTCCTGAGATTCCTACAAATGATCCTCCTTTGGAAGATGGAATGACCGGACAGGAACAGTTGGTGGATGATATACAGGGGGAGATTAGACCTCTGAAGACCTATCAAAAAAAAGCAACAAATGTCCCCTTCTGAACCAAGCCAGTCAAAAGCTTTGGTTCCTGGCCCTGAACAATCCCGTTCCTCTAGGTGAGTCTGTCTTTGACCCTTCTTCTAATCCTACTTTAGACTTACCAATTACATTAAGAAAGCAGCCTCGAACTTGCACCAAACATCCTATTTCCAATTATGTTTCATAACAGTCTCTATCTCTAGAATTTCAAAGTTTTATTTCCTCTTTGTCCTCTATTTCTATTCCTAACACTTGGCAGGAGGCATTATCTCACTCAAACTGGAAAGAAGCTATGGATGAGGAAATGCAAACTCTGGAAAAAAACAAAACGTGGGACTTAGTGACTTTGCCCATAGGAAAGCAAACTGTTGGGTGCAAATGGGTGTTTGTGATCAAGTACAAGATAGATGGGACTGTTGAAAGGTACAAGGCAAGATTTGTGGCCAAAGGTTTCACTCAGACTTATGGCATTGACTACCAGGAGACATTTGCCCCTGTTGCCAAGATGAACACAGTTCGTACTATTATTTCATGTGCAATTAATAAATGGTGAAGTTTACAACAATTAGACGTGAAAAATGCATTTTTGTATGGAGAACTCCAAGAAGAGGTATATATGGATATACCACCCGGGTATTCTACTACAGAGGCTTATAGGAAAGTGTGCAAGTTAAAAAGGGCTTTATATGGGCTGAAGCAATCTCCAAGAGTGTGGTTTGGAAGGTTCCATAAGGCAATGATATCTAATGGCGATAAGCAAAGCAATGCAGACCACACTTTGTTTATTAAAAGAGATGGTTGCCACACTACTATACTTTTAGTATATGTAGATGATATTGTGATCACAGGCAGTAGTGAGGATGATATTTCAGCATTAAAGACTTTTTTGGGAACTGAATTTGAGATCAAAGATATGGGAAAACTAAGATATTTCCTAGGTTTAGAGTTGGCATATTCTACTAGTGGTGTATCTCTATCCTAGAGGAAGTATACATTGGATCTTCTTGAGGAAACTGGAATGCTAGGATGTAAGCCTGCTGAGACTCCTATTAAGCCTAACCTACATTTGAAGGCAAAGGAAGAAGAACCAGATGACAAGATAAGGTATCAAAAATTAGTGGGAAAGTTGATCTATCTATCTCACACTAGACCTGACATCACATTTGCAGTTAGTCTTGTTAGCCAGTATGTGCATGATCCCTATTCCTTACATTTGGATGCAGTATATCGGATTTTGAGATACTTGAAGACTACTCCAGGAAAATGAATTTTAATTTCAGCTCACGGACATTTGAAGATTGAGGCATATACAGATGCAGATTGGGCAGGATGTCCAAATGATAGGAGGTCTACCTCTAGGTATTGTGTATATGTGGGAGGTAACCTTGTAAATTGGAGAAGCAAGAAATAGGCTGTAGTTGCACGGTCCAGTGCCTAGGCCGAGTTTAGGGCGATTGCTCAAGGCATTTGTGAGGCACTATGGCTTAAAGGGCCGCTTCAAGAGGTTGGGACAGATTTGGAAGTTCCTATACAGTTATACTCAGATAGTAAGTCAGCAATCAACATAGCTCAAAACCCAGTACAGCATGATAGGACTAAGCATGTGGAGATTGACAGACATTTCATCAAAGAGAAGCTTGAGGCTGGGCTGATCCATATCACCTTTGTTACTTCAAACGAGCAACAGGCTGATGTGCTCACAAAGAGCTTGAGCACGAAGATATTCAATTACATTATGAGCAAGTTAGGCATGATAAATATCTATGCTCAAACTTAAGGGGGAGTGTTGAAAACATGGACTGAGGTTTCCTAATTAGAATAGGATTATGTTTCCTCATAAGTCTAGATTTTTATTTCTATATTTCCTTTTCCTACTTAGTATAGGACTTAACTAGGTTGTAACTATAAATACCCTATTGGGGTCTTGTGAATAATATACTTTTAGAGGAGCAATTCCTCACATTACAACATTAAGATTTCCTGACAGTGGGAAGTTGTGAATCTCCGAATAAGGAACTAGCTCAACTGCATATGGAAAGGCTGGTTGTGGTTATGATATAGAGGGGAAGATTTGCTCAACAAATGAAGGAGCACCCTGATTGTCAGCATAAGGTCCATACTGACAATAAGGTTCCTGTAGCTAACTTCGATAGGTAACAGTGGGAGGGACACCATAAGCTCCATAACCATAAGGCTCCACTAGTGGCTGACCCTGAGTCTGATAGCCAGGAGGGTCACCATATGGTCCATAACCATAAGCTCCATAAGTCGACCCAATAGAACCAATAATCTCCACAGCAGTATCTTATGAGGACTCTGCAGGCCTATGCCATCCGGATTCTCTAGAGGTGGAGGAGTCTCTAGAATCATCAATGCTCATCGATCTCATAGATCCCACCAAGCTCTCGGCATCAGCTGGACGGTAGGACCCATTTAATGGCATGTCCTCTGTGGTATAGTTGTGTTGTCTCCCCTTCCCCTTCCTCAAATATGTAGAGGAAACATTTTGGCCTCGAGATACAGCTTTAGTATGGTCTAAATCCTGTGTCACGTGGGTGAACTGACTCTCGCCTGTGAATCTCAGTGGTTGTCCTCCCCCCTTGACTCTCATGTACTGCTAGTATTGGTGGTGGTGGTGGTCTGTCCCTAGGATCAGCTGAATCTTGATCACGAGGTCCAACACCCTCCTCATCCCCTCCATCATCATCATCATCATCATCACCATCGTCGTCATCGTCGTCATCGCTGAAGGCCTGAGTCACATCATCCTCAGTGTCGGACCAGACAATCAAATCCTCACTCTAGGTGGATGCATTAGGGTGTGGTACGAAGGGACGGGCGGGCACTGCATGTGCACTCTCCTCCTGGGCCATGAAGTCCTCCACATCAGCCCCCATCTCCTCTGCAATTTGTCTACTGGGACGACCTCCCTCCTCATCTAGCAATGGCTCTCCACTGTCCCTGATCTAGTCAAGTACTGGGTTATCATCATCATCGTCCATCCATCTCAAATATGTCGGCCAACTCGATATTAGTTTCTCTATCCATCCCCTGTCTAATATGATCCTCCCTTAGTCTCATATATAGTGTATGTAGACAAGGTCCTCTAGACGCTTCATACCCAATCAGTTGTGCCTCTTTGAGTGAATGAAGTTGAAGGTGCTCCAATTTCGCTCACAACCAGTTGGCGAACATGTCTAGGAGAGCACTTTGCTTGCAATCGCACTCAAGTGGGGTGAGTCATGTCCAAATTGCAATTACCACTCAGCTGTAACAAGCATAGACTCCAAGTCATTTCAAAATTTCAATACTTAAATAACTAAATTAAAAATAAATTATAATAATTAAATATATAATGAAATAAATGAATGAACTTACCCCCATGGGTGAATTCCCGTCCTGATATGGCCACGGAATGACTGAAGCTCTCAATGGCATCCCTAAATGTCTTTATCAAATATATAAAAAGAAAAAACAATAACTAGTTACTAGGTTAATGACTTAGTATAAAACTATGAATTGTGAATATCAAATGATTCAAATCATTATCTCACCTCCATAAGGCTAATTGCTTGTTTAGATGGATCCGGATCCAACTTCTCCACTACAGTTTGGACGACATCCATCAAATCTTGCCTCATCTTATGTAAAAGTTTTATTAAGAGCACGAGATTACAGTGTGAAAGCAGGAACTTCTAGGCGTGTTACTACAGTCACTGTCCTTAAGACGTAACTCGCCCTCACTAAAAAGTGCTATAAGGTACCGGCGAACCGTCCCCCAGGATACAAAGAAGCCCAACTCAAGTTGTTTTTCCCAAGTTTTGCAAAGCACAAACAAAACTCAAGAATAGAGAAAACTTCGGAATTTTCTTATCATTTGCTGTTGAGAAGCTAAAGGGTATTTATAGGCATTGAGGTGCCTTTACTGAACAGTTCATGACTTTGTTCGTATGGGTGCACCTCTCTGTAGGGATACAAATGCCTGCGTTCAGATCTGAGCTGTCAGATCGTTCGGCCGCACAATCCAACGGTCCAAATTGAACCATCGAATAGATATTTATGGATCTACTCCCATCGCCCTAGATTTGCCGTCGATCAAAATACACAGTTCATATCTGATCTAGCTCGAAGTGATGCAAGCGTGCAAAGTGCTAAGTGCGTGCGCCAAAAGCACCTAAACAGCCCACTGCCCACACCACGCGTGAGCGAGCACGCTCGGACGGTACATTGTCCTCGCTCGTACACTGCACACGCATTGGCGTGTCTTATTATTATAAATCAAAGTTAATAGGAAGTACCTATTAATTAACTTGGATTCTGACATCTTGGTTTCCAATGTGGGACTATATAAAAAGCACTTTCCTATAATAAATAAAGGAAAGTTTTTCGCACTTATAAATCCAATAAAATGAAACATTTATTATATTAAAAATAATACAACATTCCCTCACTATTTTCAATATAATGAAAATAAGTACACAACAACAACTGGGAACTGAATGCTTAAATGGTAGGTGTACTTAGACTTGAACCTCCACTTAGTGGAATCCATCAAGGCTAATCATAAATTATAATTCTATGATGACAAGTCTTTGAACTTATAATTCTATGATGACAAGCTGGACGTATCTCACACACTTGAATTCTTCTCCGAATACTCTCCAATAAGCGGACACTGATCAAGCCATATGTCTCTATCCCAGTATCACGAGTGCCTTAGAGTCTAAGCCCAAACTCAAAAGAAGCAGTCTCACTTAATGCACTCACTTAGGTAGATCTATCATAGGTGTCTTGTAATAAACACCTCAACAAGAACTGTTATAGATATATTAAGAACATACAACTCATCCTCCATCTACATTACAAGAACCAAGCACTCTTCTATGGGATGGTAGATAATTAGTGCTTGCAGACCACACCATACAAAGTACTTTACTCATTGAACTCAAATTTGATATCTCAACTATTGAGACGAGTTTCCTCTGTTGGTGATCTTAGGAAATGGGCTTAAGTCACTCTTGCAATATTTTTGACCAAATCTCTTGTAAGACCTATTGTCAATGGATCTGCCAAATGTTGACTTGATCTTACAAGTCGATGGTAATCACTCCATCAACTATCAATTGCCTCACAAAACTGTGTCTAAGTTCAATATGTCTTGACTTTCCATTGTAAATCTGGCTATATGCTCTAGCCAAGGTTGCTTCACTATCACAATGAAGCGATATTGGTGGCATGGGTTTTGGCCATATCAGAATTTCTATCAATAAATTCTTAAGCCATTCTACTTCTTTACTACCAGAAGCTAACGCCACGAACTCTGCTGCCATAGTAGAATCAACAATACAGGTCTGCTTCTTTGAACCCCAAGATATTGCACCCCACCAAGAGTGAATATCCAACCACTTGTGGATGAGTGGTCTTCGCTGCTCGTTATCCAACTACCATATGTGAGCCCTTCAAGAACAGTAGGATACCCACTGTATTTTAAGCCATAACTAGTTGTTTCCTTCAGGTATCTAAAAATCCTAAAGACAGCCTTTCAGTGTAGGTTACTGGTGTACCTACTAAGTTTTCCTACAGCATATGCTATGTTTGGTCTTGTATTGGTCATTGCACACATTAGACAACCAATAGCACTAGCATAGTCTGTTTGAGACACAACTCTTCCATCATTTGGTACTAACTTAACACTAGAGTCAAAAGGTGTACTAACAAGTGAACAATCTAAATGGTTGAATTTCTTTAACACTTTCTCAATGTAATGAGATTGTGTCAGCATTAGTTCATCACCATGTTTGATTATTCTAATGCCCAAAATGACATTAGCTTCACCTATATCTTTCATATCGAAACTAACAAACAAATACTTTTTAGTAATTTCTACTTGTTTTAAATCAGTACCAAATATAAGCATTTCATCAACATATAAACAAATTATCACTCCTTTTCCTCTAGAAAACTTGTTATACACACATTTGTCGGACTTATGTATTCTAAACCATTTGACAAAATACTTTGTCAAACTTCTCATGCCACTTTTTTTGTGCTTGTTTGAGTCCATATAGTGACTTCATTAACTTTCAGGCCTTGTGCTCGTGTCCCTTCACAACAAATCCTTCAAGTTGTTGCATATAAATTTTTTCATCTAATTCACCATTTAGAAATGTTGTTTTGACATCCATTTGGTGAATGACAAATTTATATATAGATGTCAATGCAACTAAGACTCGAACAGTAGCAATCCTAGCCACTGGAGCATAAGTATCAAAGTAATCTATGCCCTCCTTTTGTGTGAAACCTTTTGCCACTAACTTTACCTTAAATTTATCAATGGTTCCATCAACCTTTAATTTTCTTTTGAAAATCCACTTACGCCCTATTGTTTTAGAGCCAGGGGGTAAATCAACTAATTTCCAAGTATTATTTCCCATGATGGAGTCCATTTCATCATTTATGGCCTGTTTCCAGAAAGCAGCATCCTGAGACGTCATAGCTTCCTCATATGTTTTAGGAGTTGTCTCTACATTTAAAGCTAATAAGGTTTGATTACTCTAAATTTCTCTAGTACCTTCAACTAAATACATAAAGAAATCTTGCCCAAAAGACTTTTCAGTTCTTTTCCTTTTGCTCCTTGGTTCTGCACTAGGCGTTTGAGACTCTTCATTCATATCTCTCATGGTTAAAGAACTTGTGGTCCTAGGAATGGAAGAGAATCTGGTTTCATAAAAAATGGCATCTCTTGACTCAATAATAGCGTTCAACTCTATTGAGTCATTAGGTTCAATAACCATGAACCGATATGCTTTGCTATCCTAAGAAAATGCACTCAACGCCTCTTTCACCTAGTTTCTTCCTTTTTGGTTCTGCACTTTCATAATAGCTCTACAGCCCCAAATCCTAAGGTATACCAAATTTAGTTTTCATTTCCTCCAAAATCCATATGGGGTCTTTGGGCTCTTTTTGAAAGGAACTCTGTTTAGTATATAACAGGCTATTAATAATGCTTCACCCCAGAAACCACTACTTAAACCAGAATATGACATCATAGCATTCACCATTTCCATTGAAGTCCTATTTTTTCTTCCTGCCACGCCATTTTGCTGAGGGGAACAAGGTGTTGTAACCTCATGTACTATGCCCATAGTTTCAAAGTATTCAAGATCATAGTATTCCCCACCCCTGTCACTCCTAAGACATTTGATGGTTGTCCTACAAAAATTCTCAGACTCACTTTTAAAAATTTAAAATATTTCAAAACTTCATCTTTAGCATTCAAGAGATATACATAACAGAATCTGGAACAATCATCAATAAATGTTACAAAGTATTTCTTTCCTCCTCGAGTAGGGGTACTATGGAGGTCACAAACATCACTATGTACCAAATCTAGAATATTAGAATCTCTGTTCACATTAGGAAAAGGCTTCCTAGTAATCTTAGTCAGCATGCATGTTTTGCAATTATCTACATCATGGTTAACTTTAGGAATCAAGTCTAGTTTAACATATCATTCATTTTAAGAAAATTCATGTCCTAATCGACCATGCCATAAAGAAAACAAACCAAGCATGTAAGCAGAATTATTCACTTTATTCATTGAAACAAGAATAATATTTAACTTAAACATGCTCTCATACAAATATCCTTTCCCCCACAAAGAAGCCACCTTTAGTCAGAATAAATTTATCTGACTCAAACACAAGTTTGAACCCAAATTTACTAACAAACTTGCAGACACAAGGTTCCCGAAGTGAGGGTAAACATCTGTCAGAGTGAGGGTTTTTCCAGAAGTGAACTCAAGTTGCACTTTCCCTTTTCCTTTCACTATAGCAGTGGAAGCGTTTCCTATATAGAGAATACTCCCATCTTTTGATTTATACTCAGAAAAGAGACTTTTGTCATTACAAGCATGTCTGGTTGCACCAAAGTCAACCCACCAGGAAGTGTCAACACCAAGGACATTAGCTTTAGAAATCATAGCCACTAGGTTCTCCTTATGGTTGTTCTTTTCATCTAATTTCTTTTTCAGAAGCCGACATTCGTTCTTGATATGAACCATCTTGCCACAGTGATAATAGAGACCCTTTTTCTTCTGATTATACTTCTGTTTCTTGTTGGGATTAGAACTCGAGTTCCCCTTCCTCTTCATTTTACCTTTTTTATAATCTTTCTTCTCTTTAGGGTCTTTGCCTTCCTCCACTACAAGAAGGATTTTGTACTCTTCTTCAATTTGCATATCACTCTCTAATTCTGCAAGAGTGACATCTTCCTTCTTGTGTTTCAGACTTTTCCTGTAGTGTTTCCAGGAGGGAGGCAGCTTGTCTAAAATGGCTGAGACAACAATGCTTTCATCCATTTTCATACCATGTTGGGAGAATTGGTTGAGGATTTGTTTGATTTCAAAAAGCTGCTCCATCACTTTTCTACTATCTACCAGTGTATCGGAAAAACTTACTTGCAAGGAACTTCTTGCTCGTCGCATCTTCCACTAGGTAGGTGTTCTGCAGAGCATCCCATATCTCTTTTGCAGACTGCTTCTCATGGTGCATGTCAAATAGAGTGTCAGACAAAGAATTGTAAATATGACATTTGTAGCAATAGTCATCAGTCTCCCACTTTTGCCTATTTCGTGTCTCTGCAACTGTTTCGTTCTCCTTTTCTTCTGGCTTGGGTGTCGTCAATACATACACCACGCTTAGTTGACTCAATAGGAAATGCATCTTCTTCTATCAGCGCTTGAAGTTAGTTCCATCAAAACGATCCAATTTGATGATGTCCATGGCAAGTTGCTTCAGTGATTGTGCCGTCTCGAAAAGTAATTACGTCTTAAGATTGTAAAAGTTTTATCAAGAGCACGAGATCACAATGTGAAAGTAGGAACTTCTAGGCGCGTTACTACAGTTGCTGTCCTTAAGACGTAATTCGCCCTCACTAAAAAGTGCTATGAGGTACCGGCGAACCATCTCCCAGGATACAAAAAAGCCCAACTCAAAGTTGTTTTTCCTAAGTTTTGCAAAGCACAAACAAAACTCAAGAACAAGAGAAAACTTCGAATTTTCTTATCACTTGTTGTTGAGAAGCTAGAGGGTATTTATAGGCATTGAGGTGCCTCTACTAAACAATTCATGACTCTGTTTGTATGGGGGCACCTCTCTGTAGGGATACAAATGCCTACATTCAAATCTGAGCCGTCAGATCGTTCAGCCGCACGATCTAACGGTCCAAATTGAACCATCGAATAGATATTTATGGATCTACTCCCATCGCCCTAGATTTTCCGTCGATCAAAATACACAGTTTAGATCTGATCTCGCTCGAAGCGATGCAAGCTTGCAAAGTGCTAATTGCGTGCTCCAAAAGTGCCTAAACAACCCATTGCCCATGCCGCGCGTGCGCGAGCTCGCTCGGACGGTACATTGTACTCGCTCATACACTACACACACATTGGCGTGTCTTATTATTATAAATCAAAGTTAATACTTAATAGGCAGTACCTATTAATTAACTTAGATTCCGACATCTCAGTTTCCAATGTGGGACTATATAAAAAGCACTTTCCTAAAATAAATAAAGGAAAGTTTTCCACACTTATAAATCCAATAAAATGTAACATTTATTATTTTATTATATTAAAAATAATACAACATCCTAAGATTGTCCTTTGTAATGGTACTTGGGATTTAAATAGTATAATGTGTAAGAAAAAATATGTCATAAAAGGAATAGTTAATGCTTAATAGTGTGATAGCATAATGAAAATTAAATTGAATACTAGACTTAACAACTCTCCAGCCTTATGCAGTGGATTTGCAACATAGACTGCCATCTAACTTGGATGATTTTGAGGACTTTCTTGTTGCCGTGTGGGTGGACCTGAGCAACTTGATGCTTCATCCTCTCTACTGCAGCAAATATGTGTGGTAGAGTAGGTTTTCTCTGTTGATCTACCATCGTCAACACATGCACCACAAGCTCAAGCATCTTCACCACTATCCTCACATTATGCCAGAAAGTCTCATCGAGTATGGTTAACTGTGCTCTCCTTCCTCCCACGGATGAAGAACCCTTCCAACTAAACCACTGCTTTGATGCAAATATGCTCTTAAGGCCAATCTTCCTACTCTCAAAGCTCTGCAGTGTATCTAATTAGTAGCAAATCTGGTTATGCTTAGCCTCACTAAGTCACCTTGACACTTGTCCCTCATCAATCTTTAATGCATATATGTGGTTATAGATGAAGGTGCTAACTTGTCGGGCTTGCTCCACAGTTTTCTTCACAAGCTTGACCTTTCCGATGTCCTTCAACATTAAGTCAATGCAATGAGCAGCACATGGAGTCCAAAAGAGCTTATATCTGTCCATCCATCAAGGCATCAATACAAAGTCATAAGTTGTACATATAATGTAAATATATGTATTTAAAAATGAAATTTAATACTATATGTTCTAATACCTGGAGTTCCCCTACATCTTCAACCCAACTTTCTTGTAGTTGGAGCCATTATCAGTCACAATTTGGATCACATTTTCCACTCCAACCTCCTTCACCACTTGCTTTAATAATTTATAAATATATTTTGCATCCTTCTTATCACCAGATGCATCTACTGACTTGAGGAACATTGTCCTCCCATCACAATTCAACATGAAATTGATATTGGACTGTCTAGTGGAACCAGTCCAACCATCAGCCGTCACAATCACTTCATAATAAGCCCATATGAGCTGTAATCCATTAATATACTCATTCAAGTCCTCCTTATGCTTAGGCAAATAGACATTATATATCTCATATGGAGTGGGTCCCTGTACACCACTCCCAACCTTGCTATCTCCTCAACCATATCCCTATAGTAGGGCCCTTGGGTTGTATATGCTGAAATACTATAGTAATAAGCCCATTTGGAGAAAACCATCCCCACTTTTTCCTTCACACTCCCCCATAAGTGCTTCAACTTTCTTTGCGTATGCTTAGGCCTCATAAATAGGGCCGGATCATTGCGAAGAATCTCCAATTCTGGGTCTGTAGGATATGCTGACAAAACTCGACCCCTTATAGGGGCCCGTGGGATATGAAGCTCCTGCTTCACACTCAGACTCCTCCTCATAGGGACTTGGGAGCTGCCTGTGCCTCTCATACCTGCTGGCTCTCTAAAGGACCCACAACCCGGAGACCTCTGTTGCCTACTCATGTCATCAACCCTCTGTTGCTCCCTACTCATCATCATCGCCATCCTGATCTGTTCGGCCTCTGGGTCAAGGTCACATCCATACTCTCCTGACTTATCTAGACCATAATCCTCGGGATCTGGAAGGTCATCTAAGCATGCATCCTCGAACTCCTCCCTATGTGTTCTCTTCTCTTTGCTCTTTTGATTTCC
The DNA here is from genome assembly GCF_041222555.1 of Hakea prostrata. Classification (NCBI taxonomy): domain Eukaryota; kingdom Viridiplantae; phylum Streptophyta; class Magnoliopsida; order Proteales; family Proteaceae; genus Hakea; species Hakea prostrata. The sequence goes on along the minus strand of NC_142601.1, from coordinate 3,067,745 downwards.
CCCACTAATATATGAGGCCATTGCCTTCTTGACCTCTACGGGCACCTTTTAGTACTCTACTACGTCCCTGTTTCCACCAGCTAGATGCACCTTCAGTCTAGTGGCCCCACCTCCTCTTATTTGTTTCTTGCAGTAATTACACTCGCTCTTCCTCCTATCAGCTGTCAGTGGCCTCATGTGTTGCCAAGCTATGTATGACATCTTTGAAAGAGAGTGTCTGATACAAGACATACACACTAAGTATTTTGAAAAGCTCCACAATATGCTCCAAAAATTACTTACATGCTTCGAATATATATATATATATATAATTTAAAAAATATAAAATACACACTATCTATCTTAAAAAGCTCCACAACATGCTTCAAAAATTGCATACATGCTTCCACTAATACTCTCCTACTTTTAAATTTAAAACAGAAATTAATTATTTTTTTATAATATTCAAATATATATTAAATACAGTAAAATTACATAATTTACAGGAAAAAAAATTGATTCAACACAATCACAGCAATAAGGTGTCTCAACTCTCACATACATTAATTTGAAGCTCATACATCTACTATACATATATATCTTTAGCAATATACATAATTTACAAAATAATTTTTAATAACAGAAAAATAAAAAAATAGTAGGAAGAATCAAAAATTAATTTTGACACTACAAATTCATAGGTTAAGACTCTAAAGTAAACATTCTTAAATTTGGAAGCAATCCAAGAAGATTTAAGGCACAAACAAAACAAAAATTAAAAAAATGGGGAAGTCGGTTACTCACCTTGCAAGATTTGAGAAAATGCACAAATGGAGGAGCAAATTTAGGGTTTGAATGAAATGGAGTTGTAGAAATTAGGTGAAAAGAGGGATGAAAGCAAGAGAAATAAAAAAATAAAAAAATAAAAAATTCAAATAGGGTCGAAACTATAAGGGCGATATTGCTAAAAATGGCCGAAAATGACGATTGGTCGAAAAACAACTCGAAAATGGACATTTTATAACTTTCCATTGTGTCGTTTCGGCTCGATACTGTTTCGGTCAAAATATCATATCGTATCGACTGAAATATATTGGTCGATACAATATGATATTTTGATTGAGACTGCATACCAACTTGATCCAATCTAGGATTTAAAAGGTCTTTAACTCAATCATAGTCCAGGTTTCGATCAAAACCTGAGTTTCGAACTCCGAAAAACCGAGACTTTGGTGGTCTCGACTAAAATTTCGGGGAAACTTAGTACTTCTTTCCTGCAAGTTTCAACAGCAAGTTTCGACGGGTGTTTCAAGGTACTTTAGGGTGGGACTCTGTATATAAGCTAATTAAAGAATAAATAGCACATTGGCACATGCATTTTGCTAAAAAATCAATGTTGTCATTCGAAGTCATAGGATATGTTGAGAGGTTTCTTACAAATACACTATAAACAAAACATTCAATATATAACTTCTTAGTTCAAAACTTCAAATACAAAGTAACTAATTTTTTGCCTAAACACACATTACTTATAACCTAAGGTATTCCCAACTTTGCGATTTCTTTGCTAATTAAAGATATTTCTTATAATTAAAATATTAATTTTTAGTAATTATTAAATACATGAAATCAAAATGAAACAACCTAAGATTAATTTGGACACCATCATACATCAAAACAAAGCCAATACATTATGTATATATAAGTTAATTTTGAAAAATATAATTTTGCAAGTAATTTTTAACATCAGAAAAATAAAGAAATACTAGCACAGTTCAAAAATTAAATCTAACAACATACATTTGTAGATCTAGCTACTAGAGACAACATATATTCATTCAAAAGAAACTAACATCATTTGAGGATGAAACAAAGAAAAAAATAAAAAATTTGGGAAATTTATGTTACCTTGCAAAAAACCATGAAATTGCCACCAAGAACTGTCAAAATCACCAAAGAAGGGAAGGAAATGGTTAAAAAAATCACCTGAATTGGGCTCACAAAGCTAAAATCATAGGGGAAACAAATTGTCGAAACTTGGGGTATTGACTGGGTTCTATTGAAGCTCTGCAAAATGCAGAGTGTTGATCGAAATTCATGACTGAGTGAAAAAACCTGGTCGAACCGGTTGACCCAGGTTTAGACCAAGTTTCAACGAAATTTCGCAAGTGCCAATTGAAAGTTGTTATTTTGTTTCGGTGTCCCCATGTTTCGTTTTGACCTTTTCAAAATGCGAAATTTCAACCGAAAGACGTGTTTCGATTGAATTTTATACTATGAACTCAATCAAGTCGAGATATCTCTGCTCAATCTCTTTGAGACAGAGAGTTTTCACACCAGAACACTTACCTTTGCTTGCTTCAACTTTGCTTCACTTATGAATGGATGGTCAGTTGTGATGATGGGATTATCATTTGAACTATGAACATGTGTATTGTGTAAGACTTGTGTGAACTTTGAACATTATTATATGAGTATATGATATATTTATGCAATGTTGTGTACAATAGGCCTATTTTAGGGTTTCAATTCAGCGTAGTGGTTTCCAACTTGGGCTTCAAAGTGAATGTCGCATTTACATTTTCTTTTCAAATGTGGGGTGTTAGTGTGTTTATAAGACCCTTAATATGCTGGACAGCAAGTTTCAGTCCGAAATGATCCCTGATACCCTTTGAGATGAAGCCTCGAGGGAAAAAAATCAACGGGCTCATCGAGATCTTGAGTCACCTGTCTGTTTTGTGATGGCGAGACTGACCCCAAGATCAAGTTGTCAAAGTATGATTTACAAGAAAGAGACAATATACTTTCCCTCTCTATGCTAATATAAGACAGCTAAGGAAGGTAAAAGGTAAAAAGTTAAACAACACTATGTCTAGTTACAAGATGTTAGGCATGTCCTGAAAATATCTGTAGGAACACTTTTAACAGATTGCCACTACTATTACACGTTGACCTGCTTAGGCAGTTTGGTGGGCTTATAGCAAATCTAAAATGAGTCTTTGGACACAGGTTTGCATTAGTTGAGTAAATGTAGATTTGTCTCAATAAATGGTGGGTTACAATCTATTCAAAACAATTATTCATGGACATCTGAACTTATCTCATTTAATGATTTCTCTCTTGCATCAATTTGGAAACTAAGTTCAGAACTAGGAAGTCTGAGCTGGCTGCTCAAGAAGTCCAACTGCATGGCATGGCATGGCATGGCAATATTGATTGTGCAATTTTCCTTTTATCCCCCATTTGATGTGAGATCAAATGTTTGTATTTTCACGGTCTTTCATTTATTATATTTTTGAAACACTTTGTTATATTATCAAGTATTAATAGTTTCAAGTGAAAGTATTTTTTGTTGGATACATAGTATGGTACCTTTCTCCAAAACTTGGATAATTGGCAAAAAGCCTTATTCAACAATTCCTCAAACCAGTTTCTAGTTCCTGTTCTAACTTCTAATAGCTATTGCATGCTTTATTGAGTATCTGAAGGAAAAGGCTTGTTAATGATTGACTTTTTATTTCTCCCAGTTTGCAGCAAATCAAATTGTCAATCCTCCAACATCAGGTGAAATTGCTCATCATTGACAGCATGGCTGCCCTTGTTTCAGGGTAGATATATCTGGCACTCTAAAATATTCACTATTGAAATAGACTGGATGATATGATTTATTTATATTTATATTGAATGTTTGGTATTGAGAATTGCAAGTATGGCTCTCACTGGTGGAAGCTGTGGAGCTGATCCCATTTAGTTGTGATGATGCTTAGTTGAGCTGCATAAAGAATCCCTTGTGATTGAGACGAGGGAGTGTTTTAAAACCAGCATTTAGCCTCACACAAAACAGAGACCTTGATGCTGTAAGGCCTATTGACCCAGGTCCATGAGAAAATTGAAAAATTGTTAAAGAACCCATCCCATATGTTAAATATGAATAAGTCGTCAAGTTGATAATTTTGAAAATATTATGATTCTATTTTTTTATTTAATTTTTACTTCTCTTCCTGTTAGGTTGTATTGAGTGTTTTGTTTTCCTTTCTAGGAGGTAGTTTTTCTTGCATCCTTGTAGCATAGTTGGCATGGCACCAAGGCAATCCAAGGTGTGTTTGGGCAGTAAAGTGCTTAGGTGGTAAGTCACCAGCGAAGGCAGTGTTGAGGTGCTTATGCCGGTCTAAGTGTACATCCTCCCCCCCCCCCTCCTAACTTAAATACATCATAATTTGATTTGAATTTTTATCCTTTTGGATTTTTGCTTGAAATAGGGGACATTTTCTTATCTATGAATAATCCCTTAAATAAATAAAAAAAATCTAAATAATATTTGGTATAAATAAGTGCAATAACCTGGTCTGATACCAATTAAACCAGTGTAGGGCACCCTACAATAAGGCAGTAGCTATCGAGGCTCCTACAAATCAGCCTGGACAACTAAGCGGTCCCTTGACAACTATGCTTGAAGGAAATGTATGCACTCCATTTTTTATTTTTTTATTCCAAAATAAAAACTAGGTGATTTCCAAAATGAGCATGGACCAAAATAGCCTGATTCAGGTATCCTACGAAAAGCATGGGAAGTCTCCCAATGGAGGTGGAGCTGGGGTTGGGTTGGTAGAAGTTCGGCCTAAGCTTGAATTTAATAGAGAATGCTACACACATACACTATTTAGAATTCAAAAAAAGAAAAAGACTGATGATACATTTCCACCCGTACTTATCACCTACTTTCAATTCTCAACTTTTCTTAATTATCTTATACAGTATAGCAAGAAAAAGCCAACTTTTTTCCCCTTCTTAGAGCTAAACTAGGTTGACAACTCTTATTGCAGGTAAGTAGCAAAGATGGAAACTTCGAAGTAGTTTATGAGGGAAATTAGGTACAGTACGGGTTGAAAAGGGCTTTTACACAAAGAAAAGAGCACGACTTCGACTTCTATTTCAGTCAGAAGCTGCTTTAACGCACGTTCTAGATCTAACAAGATGGGCATTGACTTTGTTAGGAGGCTCTTCTGTCTTATGCAATTGGTAAAGCTTAGTTTGGGATCCCCCTTCCATCTTTCAGTTCCCCTTTTGATTGGATTTATCAAATGCCTGTCTCAGGAAATGCTGCTAGAAGCCCCTTTGTTTACTTTATCTGAAGTTCAGCTTAATTTGGCAAGTGGATCTGATCTATCTTCTTCATATGTGTGTGTGTCTATATATACACACACACGTGTGAAGAAGATAGAGACACGATAATATACAATGTTCTTTTTAACAGTATAAGAGGAAGCCTAGCCAATAAGTATGTAAGAAGCCTGCCTTTAAGTTAAGGCTTGAGATTGCCCTTTTCATAACATTTGATTCTGCCTAGAACACCTAGCGACTATGGAATCCTCGAATAAGAAAGGTAGGTCCTTTCGAACTTGAACTCATCTTCTTCTGCATCAGTTGATCTTTCAGCAGATCTTTTTTAACTTCCTTCCTATCTGGGATTTTTACATGAATTCCTTTGCTTTGCCCCCTCTTTTGGATTATGCCCTATCTGCATTTCCTGGGAAAGCAGCCCTTTCTTGATGCTGTGGGCGAATCTTTTGATTTCCTGCCCCCTGGTTATCTCGGTTCATTTGCTTCTATTTATTTTATCTGCCTGCTTTTTCTTCATTCAAATGGTATACTTTTCTTTGGATTTAAATTGAGATGGTGAGTTGAGAGCCTTTTCCTAACCAAAAGCAAGGGGAAGGTCAGACTGCACGGCTTTTCAGATGCAAATGTGTGCCCCTTTGGCTGCTTCTATGATTCCGGAAAAAAAAGGACTAGCCGGAAACAGAAAAGAATGTGGGTCCTGTCTTTTTCTTTTTGGTTGAATATACAGGTCCTGTCTTTGTTTGTGTGCTAAGCCCAAAAGCCCTTATAGTCTGATTTTTATGCCATTATAGAATGCATGATTTTGGCTCACCCTTGCTTCTTTGGATGCCTCTCTTTCTTCAGCAGATTCTCCTTTTGCTATGGATGAAGATTTGGATACAGGACATCTGTCTATCATAAAAATGCGGGATTTTGACCCCACTGGCAAAAAATGAGGCTAGAGTTATGAGTCTTCTCTTGAAGATCAGTCTAGCTGTATGAAATCCTTGTTTACGATCTTTACATCCAGAGTGTACCAAAGTGAGCACTAAATGTGTTGATTGAGTTCTATTAGGAGTTCAATTCTAGGAGTTTTAGTTCATGTAGTTTTCTATTTTTTGTTACCCAAGTAAGGGTATTTATGTAATAGTCTTCTTTCCACTTACCTGGGATCACACTGATCCATTCAAGCCATTCTACCACAATCAATTTTTCTCAACATGGCATCAGAGCCAAAAATCGATTAGGGAAGAAACAAAAGAAGAACAAAAAGGAAAGAAGGGGAAAAGAAGAACATCTCGCCGATCTCTCTTTGACGAAGACCTACATCCACCACCACTGCAATACATCTCTCTCTCTCTCTCACATTGATGAAGACCACTGCCGCTGCGACCCAACATCTCTACAACTACTCTAAAATCTATTGACGGCTGCCTTTAGATAGCCAACCGAACCACCATCGCCTCCTCCATCATCTCCTTGTCACCAGACTATCACTGCCTGAAAACCAACCAGAACCACCACTTGCCTGCAGAAAGCCAACCAGAACCTCCATCGCCTTCTCCATCATCTCCTTATCGCTAGAACCACCACCCGAAGGAAAAAGAATGCAGTCGAAGGAGGAAGAGAGGTGTTTTTATAAACCTAGACCTGACCGATTGAATCATGCGTCCTATGAAGATTTTTTTTTTTTTTTTTGGCCTTATAAGCCCCTCTTTTAACCTGTAGTAACACATTCGCCCTTCAGTTTCTGTTTTTTGCATTCTACCTTACCACTCAAAAAAAGGAAGGAAAAAAAAAAAGAAGGGCTGATGATGTCACTTACCCTATGAACCCTTAGAATTCTATTACTCCCTAGATATGTTTGGGTGGTCTAACTATTCCATTCTACAACGTTTCAGTTGTTTTGAAAGGGTGAAGACTGAAGAACTGCTGATAGTATTTTGACATGGCAACCACCGGTGGTAATGCTGCTCCCACTGGTTCCGAACATTACCCTACTTTTCCTTCTCTTTCATTAAGATTTGATAGAACAAATTATTTGATATGGTCTTGATTTGCATACCTCATTATTGTTGGAAGAGGACTTGTTGGACACATTATAGGCACCTCTATCAAACCTACCACCACATGTGTTTCTCAAGATAAATGGATCTTGAATTGACTCCCTTATCATGTCTCCTTTTGAATTTCATGCATCCAAATATTGTCCTTAGATACCTATTACTCAATATTGCAACCCAAATCTGGAAGGCTACTACAAAAACATATGGACAATTGGGGGATATACACAGGTTTATGAGCTACAGAATAAGCTTCATGAAACTACCCAAAGCCCAATATTATGCTGAATTGTAATCTCTTTGGTTGGAGTTGGATCATTATGGGAATTATCACCCCCACTAATTCGGATGATGTGGCTACTTATAGGAAGCATGTTGATAAGATTTGGGTATATGACTTTTTGGTTGGCTTGAATGTGGAATATGATTAGTTCAGGACACAAGTATTGAGTTGTTCTCCCTTCACCACACTAGAGCAGTCTTATGCCCTTGTTCAGTGTGAGAAAACCTGTCGGTTAACCATGTTTCATGCTCCTATTGTGGAGAAATCAACCCTACAATCTGTTAGCACCAAATTTGATTCGACCAAGGAAATTGTCAAGTGTGAACACTGTCACAAACCATTCATACCAAGGCCAATTGTTGGAAGCTCCATAAGAAGTCTACTGATTTTGAACACAAAAGGGCACAAAGAAGGGGAAAATCGAAGGCTAACCTTTCTAAGACTATTCCTATAACATCCTCTGTAGACATTGGTTTTTCACAGGAGGAATTAACTACTCTGCGACATATTTTGTAGTCTTCTATTGTTGGTGTAGCCTCTACCACTACTTCCTCTATTGCCCATACCACCTTCTACCTTGCTACTTCTAGTAAAATTTTTACAAGCTTCTATATTTCGTAGGTTTCTACTCATTAGATCATTGATACAATCGCTACAGATCATATGAAAAGTTCATCCTCCTTTTTCTTACATTATTCTCCGACTTCTGGAAAAGATAAAAGTTCGAATTGCTGATGGCTCTTATTTTGCTAGAAAATGGATCATTCAGCATTCTCCATCATTTTCTTTGTCTAAAGTTTTGCATGTATTTCCTTCTCTACTAATTTACTTTCTATCAGTAGTCTTACCCATGACTTAAATTGTAAAGTGACATTTTTTCCATCCTACTGTGTCTTCCAGAATCTGGTAACAGGGAAGTAGATTGGACATGGTAAACTAGACAATGGACTTTATTTGTTGGAGCCAATTGGAGGATCTACTTTTGCTTTGGCTACATCTTCTTATTAGGTCCATTCGGTAATGTCAGACATTCATCAATGGCATCGTAGGCTCGGTCACCCCCTCTAGGAACTCTTAAAAAAATATTTCATGATTTAGTTTGTTTTGTAATAATGAAGATTTTTTTGTGAAGCCTGCATTTTTGTGAAGCTGACTTGTTCTAGTTATTTACCTTCTCTTTATAATAGAAACTTATTTCTTTTGTGTTAATTCATATTGATGTCTGGGGACCATGTTGTTGTGTGTCTATTACGGCCCGGAGATACTTTGTTACTTTTATTGATTGTCACTCTCGTTCTACGTGGATTTATCCTTTAAAACGAAAAAAAATGAGGTTTTCTGATGTTTTTGTGATTTTCATCATATAATTAAAACTTAGTTCAATGTCATTGTGAAGATCCTTCTTAGTGACAATGGCACGGAATACATTAATGGTAAATTTCAGAAATATCTTTCTAATGCTGGCATAATACACCAAACTAGTTGTGTTGATATGGTTGCTCAGAATGGGGTTGTTGAAAGGAAGAACCGGCATCTATTAGAGATAGCTCGTTCTATTGATTGCTATAAGTTTCCTTGACGAATACTGGAGTGATGCCATACTCACTGTCTCTTACCTTTTGAATAGGACGCCTAGTAAGATACTTGATTTTAAATGTCCTAATGAGATTCTTCGAGGAGACTTTTCCTTTTTTATTCCCCTAAAGGTTTTTTGTTGTGTGTGTTATGCTAAAATCACAACCCACCAAAGTAAGCTAGCTCCTCAGCCTACGTTGCATATTTCTGAGGTATTCTGCTACTCAAAAGGGGTACAAATGTTATCATCCTTCTAGAAAAACTATTATGTCTATGGATGTAATTTTTAATGAATCTTACCCTTACTATACACCTCTCCAAGGGGAGAGTTCTAGAGGAGAGGTGTTCTTTCCAACTCTGGACCTTCATAGCACACACATAAACTCCACACACCTCCTCAACACAACTTAGGAGCTCAGGAAGAGTTTGACCTGGGTAGACTTCGGCCAGTTTACCGAGGATTTTAATTCTCCTCCTCCGTTTTCTGAACCATGTGAAGAACTTGGTAAGGGGGAGACCACTCCTATGAAGCACACTATTGAGGTCTTTCAAAACAAGTTTGATCAGAATAAGGAGATACAAACTTATCAAAAGAAGAATTACAATTAGCCAAAGTAGGTGAAGAAAGATGACATGTTACCACTTCAGTCTCTTGCTCCAGAATCAGATTCTACTATTCCCCCTGAGGTATCTTCTTCTGAGATTCCTATTGCTATTAGAAAAGTAGTTAGATCTTGTACTTAGCAACCTATAACGAAGTATGTTCTTATGTTGAAACTCTTTGTCTGACTCTCACCACGCTTTTATATCCTCTCTATCATTTGTTTCTTTTCCTAGAAGTTGGTAGGAAGCCTCTGCTGATAAGAGATGGAAGGCAGCTATGGTAGAGGAAATATAGGCAATGAAGAAAAATGATATTTGGGAGCTGGTTACACTCCTCCAAGAAAAAAACCCGTGGCTGTAAATGGGTGTTTGTAGTTAAATAGAATATTGATGGATCGGTCAATAGGTTGAAGGCTAAACTAGTTCCAAATGGGTTTATCCAAACCTATGGGATTGAGTATCAAAAGAGTTTTGCCCCTTTTGTGAAACTGAACACTATCAGAGTTATGTTATCTATGATTGTGATCAAAGATTGGAACCTGCACCAACTAGATGTAAAGAATGCCTTTTTGCATGGAGAGTTTGAGGAGGAAGTCTATATAGAGATCCCACATGGTTTTTTTTATGACAATACTGCAGGAAAAGTTTGTCAGTTGAAGAAGTCAATTTATAGGTTGAAACAGTCTCCCAGATGCTAGTTTGGACGCCTCCAAAAGGCAGTGACCAATAAACAAAGCAATGCTGATTACACATTGTTTGTCAAGAAGTCAGGTAGCAATATCACACTTCTTATTTATGTGGATGATATTGTCATCATAGGGAATAATGGTGAGGAAATACAAAGATTGAAGGACTTTCTTAGCAAAGAGTTTGAGATTGAAGATCTATGGAAGTTACAGTACTTCTTAGAAATTGAGGTGGCTCGATTAAAGAAGGGTATATACCTATCCTAGAGGATGTTCTAAATTTATTGTTAGAAGTGGGAATGTTATGGTGTAAAGCAGTTGATACCCCTATTGAGGCTGGATCTAAACTTAAAGAGAAAGAGGGAGAGGACAAAAGAAGATATCAAAGGCTGGTAGGGAAACTTATTTGCTTATCCTACACTAGGCCAGACATTACTTATGTCGTAGGAATAGTAAGCCAGCTCATGCATGATCCATGTTCAACCCATGTGAAGGTTGTTACTAGAATAATGTAGTACTTCAAGGGAACTCCTGGAAAAGGAATACTTTGTCACCCACTGATAATCTAAGGGTAGAAGCTTACACTGATGTAGACTGGGCTGGGTCTCTTGACAGGAAGTCAATTTTATGTTACTGTACGTCTGTACCTTTGTTGGAGGTAATCTAGTTACTTGGAGGAGTAAGAAATAGAATGTGGTAGCTTTATCTAGTATAGAAGCTAAATATAGAGCTATGGTTCATGGAGTTTGTGAGCTACTATGGTTGAAAGACCTGCTAAAAGATATTGGAGTCCAAGTTCCAAACCCTATAATGCTATATTGTGACAATAAGGCTGCTATTAGTATTGGCAAATGCCAATAATCCAGTGCAACATAATCGAACTAAGCACATTGAAATTGACAGGTTTTTTGTCAAAGGAAAGCTTGAACAAGGGCTCATCTACATGCCTTTTGTGAGGTCCGGAGACCAAGTGTCAAATATTTTCACTAAGGGTTTGAAGGAAGGAGATTTCCTTCCTATTGTAGCCAAGTTGTACATGACTAATATCTATGCCTTAACTTGAGGGGGGGAGTGTTAGTTGAGTTCTATTAGGAGTTCAATTCTAAGAGTTTAGTTCATGTAGTTTTCTATTTTTTGTTACTCAAGTAAGGGTATTTATGTAATAGTCTTATTTCCTCTTTATTATAAATAGAGGGCTTATGATCACACTGATCCATTCAAGCCATTCTACCACAATCGATTTTTCTCAACAAAATGAAAGGATTTAATCCACATTTTATGATCGTGGACGTTCATTCACATGCGAATTGCATCTTATTTAAGTGTTGTGCAATTCTGTTGTTCGCCTGCATATTGAAACCTACCTGGACTAGATCTTCCCACTCTCCCTTAAAGATGGATTGACGGGTTTCAAAGAAGATTGGCTTTCTCCTTACCTAGAGGCTTCCTAGCGCGCAGGAGTACGCTGAAATCTTCGTTAAGACAATGGAAGGCAACGTATGTACAGTCAAGGAGAGCGAGGGGGGGGGGTCTCCCTACTTCCTACTGGACAAGGAAATTCTTGCCCTGATTCTTATCAGATGGCTCGTGGGCAAAGCTGAATCAAGTCCATTCTCTCTATCCCGATATTACGCGAGCTTCGGTTTCTGAATGCCTTACATAGGCAGAGGATCAGTCTGCAAGGAAGGCCTACTTATTTTATCCATGGGTTCATTTGCTTAAGACGGCTGTGCAGGTTTCTCGCAAGGGATGCAGTCAGTATCACCTCTAAAGTTTTTTAGATGTTCCTTTCCCTGATTGGTTTTGTGTCAAGTGAATAGCAGAACTTCTTCCTATCAGGCTGAGCTTTGCCAAGTGTTCAATCTTTAGGTTGGTACTTATATGGAGTGAGAGGCAATTCACTCAGTAACCTACCAAGCAGATAGAACAGACAAATGCATGAAGGAAATGGTGGGGAAAGTCTTGCACAGGTGTATGATCACCGTTAGACCGCTTGGACTTCCTTTTGGGAACTCCTTTGCTCAAGACTCCTAACAATTGCTAACTCTTCTCAAAGAGGAGTCATGTCGGCTAATAAGAAAAAAGAAAGAGCAAGACAACCAAGGGCAAAGAATTGCGAGAAAAGGTTTGTGCGGACTGCAAGTACCGCAAGAAGAGAAAGAAAACATTTATGTGCAGCTTTCACTTCTCCCATGAATACTTGCCGCATTCCAGGTCCACACAGCTACCTAATTGATCAATACTATCATCTAGTTATGATTAGTACGATTAGGTCAAGGTTGGGGGGGCGGGTGCACTTATCTATCCATGCGAGAGAGCTGTACCTATCAGCAACACTATTAGTGTGAAGACTTCTGTGGCATGAGGCGCTCACGTTTGCTAATCTTCCCCCTCAGATTTCCTTTCCTTGCTCTACTCTTTCTTCTCCTTCTAAAACCATGTGTCTTATCAAGTGGGGGACACCTCTGAAAGCCAATGGGGCTCACATCCGCAGTGGCATTGAATCCAAGCAATGAAAGCGTGGAAGACTTAAGCCATGTGACCTACTGGTCTCCTCATTTTGTTTTTGTTGCTCAAGCGGCTAAAGGTGAAAGCTTTCTTGCTAATGAGCTCTCTGAACTTGACTCCAGCTGGAGCCTCACTTCTAATGGAACTTATCATCTCCTTAAATTTATTATCTTGTGGGAATCACCATATTGCCCATCCCAGCTTCCAATTGTTTGAGCTGTTGCTTGATAGAGCTCCGTTTCCACTAGAATGACGACTATGGAAGCATGGTGGTATGCTATGTACCTAATAGGGCCCACTTGGTATGTGGGCACTAGATTGGACCAGCTTAGTATAGGATAGGTTAAAGGGCTTGATTTAACATGTTCCATCAACTTTCGGAGCTTTTAGGACATTGGTCAAATACCTAACAATTACTTACTGAAGTTGTTGATGATTATCTCTTGGGTGAAGTTCTCTTTCAATGTTATCTGGTGATTGTTCTTGTTGCTTATGCTCAAGCTTGATCTGGTTGTTAGTATCTGAATTGTTATTACAATACAACTTAAGCCCCCACTTGGGGGGGGGGGGTGTCAAATGTTATTGATTAAGAGCTTAAAGCACTGTTCACACTTCACATGAATGGTAACTCATGGACAATAATTTTGTTCTTTATGTTATATTTCCTTTTTCCTTGCTTTTTTGAAGGTTTCTACTACTGTTTTCTGACTTCCCACGGGCACACTTTTTCAATATGAATTGTGGGAGGGAGAGCTGCAAATGAGCTGTGCCTCTCTAGTTCTTAACTGCTATTTGTCACAGTAACCTTACCCAGATCTTATTTCTAACAATTTGGTCACTTTGGTGACTTATCTGCATCATTGATTCAGTCCCTCACTTTATATTTACCAGATCAAGATGCAAAAAGAAAAAATCTGAAGATGGAAGCCTGAAAGGAATGCCTCCCTGCCGTGTATCACATTTTCTTACAACTATGCTTTGTGTTGGATCGGTTAACAATGTCAAGAAAAGCTATGGCATGATTTCGGTTTGTCAATGTTTAGTGAATAAAGCCTCTAGGAAGACAGCAAAAATATTATCTATTGCAGTCAATCTTGTGATTTTAGAATAATTTCATATCAAAATCCCGTAGGACTACTCTGAAGAAGTAATATTGACTGTGGCAATAGTTTTCAACCTCAAAGTTTTACCTTCACGATCATAGAGTATAAAATTCTCTGGTTTAAACATTCTTTAATGAAAATTTCAGCTTACTCTCTCACTAGGTGCACAAAGGAATATTATGTATAGCAAATGGACCAATCATGTTTACTCTATATATAGGAGGCTTACCTAGTGCACGAGGCTTTTGCCATTATGGGGTCTGGAGAGGGTCATAACAGAAACAGCCTAACCCACTTGACAGAGAGGCTGTTTCCTGATTCAATGGAGCAACCTTTCTGTTCCAACAAGGTCTGCCCTCTCAGGTGACCCCACATATGTTGTCTGACGTGAAGATTCCAAGAAAAATACAGCATTGTGTTTTCCAACTAAAAATAATCAAAATATTTACTCGCAAATTTGATTGCATCTGTCTCTGTTGAATTTGATTCTGATTATGGCCTGCAATCCTGGAATAAGAGGAAGATAGATTTTAGCATAGTAGTCAGTGTTTTATCTTTTGTTATTGTTTCTTCTTCTTTCTTTCTTTGTTTCTTTGTTTCTTTGTTTCTTTCTTTCTTTTTTTTTTTTTTTTTTTTTTTTTTTTGGTGGCTTTTTTTTTATTTTTTATGAGAGGTTGTATTTCCCACCCCTTTTTTCTGTGGGGGTGGGGGGTGGGGATGATCTATCTAAGGTGGTTGTGCTGCAATTTTACATAGCTAAACACCATTTAGCATTTATTTGTGCAACAAAATTCTGTTGTTGTATCAACAAATGTTGTGTGTTTGGCTTCTTAGTATCATGCTTCTTATCCCATTGTCACTGGCGATGTATGAAAACAGGGATATATAATACATTTTACTCCTCGTCATGTTATTCAAGGAATGATGCATCTTAATATTATGATCAGGGAAAATGAGAGGGACTTTGGAGCATCCAGACAACATTCATTGGGTTGGCACATTTCTTCTATCAAGTAAGAAACATTATGAGGACCTTTTGATTATTTCTTGTAACCTTTTTACTTTAATGACTGCCTTTTTCATTTTGATTGTAACTTCTTTTTTGTAAATGACATTTCTAGGTCACTTGCAGAGTTTTCACGAATTCCTGTTGTGGTGACCAACCAAGTGAGAACTCGAAGTAGTGATGGATCTCACCAGTACCCCTTCCAAGGTTTAATACTGTTGGACTTTGCAGATTTTAGAGCGGTCCTTTTGTGGATAAGCATATTTAATCACAAATAAAATGTATCATGCTAATTATTATGGATATCTTTGCACAATAATCCTCGTGAGAAGAAACAAATTTTAATTGATTTGAGTATAAATAACTGTATTGTATTGATCAGGTTGTAAGTTTTCCATTTTTATCAGTTATAGAAACCTATAGACATTGAGAAAAATATTTAAATTGTCAATAAAAAATTTGTGAACTAAAGGATGAATAAAAGTTTGCAATTTAGAAGGTGCCCTTAAATTGCCCAATCAATTTCAATTGAAGTAAGGGGATCCCTTATTAATTGTCTCTGTTGTCGCATTATGGTGCTTCAAATCATTGAAGAGACCCATTTAGGAACAATAGGATGACGGCAAAATTTTCAGAAAAAATACTCGTAGTCTTTTTTTTTATTTCAATTCTGGAGATCTCTTCCAAAAATCTTCATCCACTAGAGTTCATTATCCAGTGAAGAACCAGTATGAGAGTTGAATTGCAGATATTACTGTTACCAATAAAAAGCTATCTCTAACATGTCTCTTATTCTGCAGCTCAAAACAAAGAAGAGAGTATGAAAGACCATGGAAGAGTTGAGTCTCATCTTGTTGCTGCTTTAGGAATCTTCTGGTCTCATGCTGTGACCATTCGTCTTGTCCTTGAGGCTAATTTAGGTTGGAATCTAACTTCTTATTTGTATGTGGGTTTACCATTTTATTGTACTTGAAACCAAATATAATAGGGTACTATCACTGTACATCCTTGAGAAACTACATAGTTGCTTTGTATTGTCTGATGTGTGCTTCAAACGTTGTCAGTAATATATGGAGTTGCATGACATTAAACTTTGGTTCACTTGGGATAAAAATAATAAAAGTGGAGTGTGTATAATAGTGGATAAAGATAAGGTGGTGGAGCTTAAAAGAGATCAAATGAAGTCTTTCACTAATGAAGTAGCCAAATAAGGAAAGTGGGAATTTCAAGAGGCCATTAATATGATGTGGAATGAGATGGCTGCGTATATTAGTAAGGTGGATAAAGATGTCATTGGTGAATTGAAAGGAAAAAACACCGTTCCTATATAGACTTGGTGGTGGGATGGTAAGGTTCAAGACTTCAAGTGGTCATTAAGAATAAGAAAGCTAGTTATCAAATATGGCGAAGGACCTAGAAAGGTATAAGTTGGCTAGAAAAGAAGCTAAGAAATTATAGGAAAAGCAAGGGAGGAAAAATATAAAAATCTACTTAATAAGCTACGGATAAAGGAAGGGGGGAAAACTATTTATAAGATAACTGAAATAAGAGACAATAAGAGTAGTGATCTCCACAATGTTAAATGTATTAGAACTGAAGATGGTAAAATACTAGTGCGTGATGAGGGGCTGGGAAGTTATTCTCCAACTTACTAAAGGATCTTAGGAGTTGGTAACCCGTTCCCTGTCTTTCTTTCTATTGCATTCTATCTTATCGTGAATGACTCTTCAAGAGGTTCCAAGGCCGATGGCCTATCTATTCGGCTTCATGCCTTCTCTCTCCCTTTTGGTGTATTGACCCCCATTCTAGTTGATTACCATTCAACTCTTGCTATCTCGACCTTTTACCTCGCCCCTTAGCTTCTATACTTTTAAGTATTTGTCACTTGGAACATTACACTATTTGCCGTGGCACTAATTTTCAAACATATATATAGAGAATTATGATGTCCGAAGTAAAATAGGCAAGGCACAATGTCCTAATGAAATCCCAATAGAAGTATGGAAGAGCTTAGGAACCTGTGGGCTAGCTTGGCTAATCAAGTTGTTTATCAAGTTTATAAGCACAAGGAAGGTGCTAGATGAATGTAGGGGAAGCATAAAGATCCCAATTTACAAAAATAAAGAGATATAAAAACTAGAGGCATTGAACTGATGAGTCATACTATAAAATTAAGAGAGAGAGAGAGAGAGAGAGAGAGAGAGAGAGAGAGAGAGAGAGAGAGAGAGAGAGAGAGTACTTGAATCCCATTTGAGATTAAAAAAAAAATAGTATTACAGAGAACCCATTTGGTTTCATGCCGCGAAGATTTACAATGGAAGTTATTTGAAAAGGTATGGAGAATGTAAGGAAGATCTCCATATGGTCTTTATTGGCCTAGAAAAGCTTATGATGGAGTCCCCAAAATGTTAATTTGGCAAGGACCAAAGAACAAATGTTGCAGGGAAATATGTGGACATGGTTAAAGATTTGTATGATGGTTCAATAACAAGTGTGAGAATAGTGGGAGGTACAACATGGTGAATTACCAACTATATTTGGGCTACATTAAAGAGCAACATCAAGCCCATATTTATTTGCACTTCACATGATTTAACCAAAGACACACAAGACAAGGCTCCTTGGTGTATGCTTTTTACTGATGATATTGTTTTGGTAGACGAGTCACAAGCAAGGATTAATACCATCTTAGAATCATAGAGAGCAACTTTGGAACCAAAAGCTTTAAACTAAGTAGAATGAAGACGCAATATCTAATATGTGACTTTGGTCGTAATTGGACAAATGATGAGAAGGAGACTACACAAAGCAGTTATTTTGTATCAATCATAAATAAAGAAGTTAATATACATGATGATGTTTCAGAGAATTAATAGGATGAATAAAGTGGAGGGGTGCATCCTGGGTTTTGTGTGATGAATGTATTCCTTTAAATGTCCAAAGGAAAATCTATAGGACCATTGTATGACTAGCTATGGTGGATGGGGGTGATGAATGTATTCCTTTAAATGTCCAAAGGAAATCTATAGGACTGTTTTATGACTAGCTATGGTGTATGGTGCAGACAAAGACAGAGGCGGACCTACACTTGGGCTCCCCACCCCCCCCCCCCCAAATTTTTTTTTTTGTGTGAAAAAATTATTAAAATAAGCCTATTTTGGGTTTTTTTTTTTTTTTGCTATTTTTTGTCTTTTAACCCTCTTCTAGTGTGAAATATCAGCACTTGCCCCCCCCCCCCCAAACCCATATTGGGAAAACTTTTAAAGGTAAAGGCAATGGGTAAAAATGTCACTATGCCCCCCCCCCCCCAATGTTGAATCCTGGTTCCGCCACTAGGTATAGAGTGTTGGGCAATTAAGAAGTATTATATAGATAAACTCAATGTAGCAAAAATGACGATGTTAAGATAGATGAGTGGTACAACTAGGAAGGATAAGGTTAGGAATGATCATATTAGATTTGCTTTAGGAGTAGCTCCCGTTAATTAGGTGGCACGGCCATGTTCAACTGAGACCTATAAATATCCCTCTATGAAGAAGTGATTTAATCCAGATAGAAGGAACTAGAAGAGCTAGGGATAGACCTAAAATAATCTTTGGAGAAGTGGTTAGAAAAGATATGTCTGGCTTAGGCCTTCTATCTAGTATGGCCTCAAATAGAGTTGATTGGAAGGAAATAATCCATGTATCATACACCATTTAGTTGGGATAAGGATTGTTTGTGTTGTTGTTGTTGTTGTTGTTGTTGTTGTTATTGTTGTTAATACATAAATATCAGACAAACTTATTACTCTTGGTATTCTTTCCATGGAGTTTGATTCAAGATTTGATACACAATTTACTCTGACCAACATATATAATTGAGTAGTTCATCTCATCCGTAAATGTCCTTCATAGATTTATTGGGGCTTTATTTTGCCAACGCCATCAAAAATATGAGATCATCCTTCAGTGCTTTTTGACAGAATGAAGTTAATCCTAGGATTTGAAGGAATAAATCATTTATGGGTCTCTTGTCTTTTCTTTGCTGACTATATAGAATGATCTGTTCATAGGATCAAAAGTTGTAGTTAAAAACGTAAGATAACTTTCCTAGGCTTAATTAAATGAAGGTGACATATGTAGTAGCCTTTGCCAAATGAATTCTCATGTTCACTTGGCTTTTTTTTTTTTTTTTTTTTTTTTTTTTTGACATAAAAATGTTGCCATAGGCCGTGGTTTGTGGCCTGTGCCTCTGTAGGAGAGATTTTTGAAGATGATGTGAAGTACTCCATAGAGTTTGTAATGATTTTGACAAGTACTGATTGGCTGTTCTCGTGTAAGAAATTTATTGGCTTAAACAGGAATGATAATATTTCAAGAAAGGATTCAAACTTCAATGATTTTGACAAGTGTTGACTTGTCGTTCTCCTGTAAGAAACATTTTGGGTTAAATAGGGATGATTATATCTTCAGGAGGGATTGCTTGCTTCTTGATAACAATTTTCTGTATGCAGTTTTTGGTGGTGTGTTTTGGATATATTACAAACTGTAACTATCCTTCTTTTCCCAATGAAATGAAATGTTACTGCTGATAGAAAAATAAGCAGAGCTCTGAAACTATTACCATGTCAGTTATTAATCAATTTGAAGTGACTTATTTGACTATCTCAATCTCTTTATTGATGAATGCCTCTTTTGCTAATGGATTTTGAAAAGCCTGAAGCAAAATATTACCGTCCTGAGTTTCTGTACTTTAGTCTGTACATGTGACTGAGCATGTGCTTTCCGTCACAAATAATGAGTTATTGAGTCCAGAGCTTGCTGTAGGTGTCAACAATGCCTATTCACTTCACTGACTTGGCTATCAAATTACCTGAAATACTGCAGTTTGGAGATGCTTTTTCAGGTTGGGGCATTCATGTATCCAAGCTTCATAATCCTTTAACCTATGATTCTAATGACTCATGAGAGCATTCCTAATTCTTTGAAGAGTATTGATTCGTTAACCTTTTCTTGACATAAGGAATACCATCATTAGCAGGATTTTTCGAGGTTGGATGCATGATTTTTGACCTGGTGTTCCTATCTTTCTTTAGCTTATGGTTTAAATGCATGCATAAGGGTTTTGATTGCAATTAAAAATAAGGGTTCATGAAACTACATAACTATCGGAAATTTAACCTTATCAGATACCAGTATCATATTCGGATCACCCTTGTTCAGACAGGTAATGCTACTGCTTGCCTTTCAACCACATCTCGCCCACGGATCATTGATTCAGGAGCTTCTGATCATATGACCGGGGCTACAGGTATATTTTCCTCTTTTGTTCCATCATCTTCTTTGGTTACACTTGCTGATGGCTCTCATATCAATGTTAAAGGAGTGGGTACAGTTCAACTCACTCCATCCATTACCCTACCCTCAGTTCTTTACGTACCGAATTTGCCATTTAACTTATTATCTGTTCATAAATTTACCTCCACTAATAACTGTTTGGTGAAATTCTTTCCTGGACATTGTTTATTTTAGGATCTTACGACGAAGAAGATGCTTGGTAGAGGCCGTATGTCTGGGGGGTTGTATCTATTCGAGGAGATATCCTCTATTGCTTGTTCTAGTATTTCAATTCCCCATCAAATACATTGTCGGTTGGGGCATCCCTCTTTGGAAAACCTAAAATTGGTAGATAAACGTTTTCATTCTCTTTCTAAGTTGGACTGTGAGTCTTGTCAATTTGGAAAACTTCATCGTGTGAGTTTTCCTCCTCGTATAAATAACAGATCAGATCACCCTTTCTCTCTAGTTCATTCTGATGTGTGGGGACCCTGTCCTATTAGTTTTACTCAGGTTACAGATACGTTGTTACATTTGTGGATGACTTTTCAAGAGTCACTTGGCTTTATTTAATGAAAAATCGTTCAGAATTATTTGACATTTTTGTTATTGAAATTCGTACTCAATTTGGTGTTCCTATTCGTACTTTTCGTAGTGATAATGCCAAAGAATATTTCTCTGATCCTTTTTGTAAATTTATGGCTTCTAATGGGATTCTTCACCAATCCTCCTTTGTTGATACTCCTCAACAAAATGGGGTTGCAGAAAGAAAAAATAGACACTTATTGGAGGTCACCCGTTCTCTCTTATTTGAGATGAAGGTTCCTAAATCCTTTTGGGCTGATGCAGTTTCAACTGCTTGTTATCTTATTAACAGGATGCCTTCATCTGTCTTAAAAGGTGGCATTCCTCATTCTCTCCTATTTCCTTCATCTCCTTTATTTACTTTTCCTCCTCGCGTATTTGGTTGTGTATGTTACATTCGTAATCATCGCCCAGGGATCTCTAAACTTAATCCCCGTGCACTTAAGTGTATTTTTGTGGGGTACTCTCGTACTCAAAAGGGATATCGTTGTTATTCTTCTGACTTACGAAGATATTTTGTTACTGCAGATGTGTCATTTTTTGAGTCCACTCCTTTTTCTACTGAATCTCATAGTTTAACTGACCTAAATGATGATCTCTGTATTTTTCAAAGTGTGTTTCCACAGGGTACAGTTCCTTCACCTCCACCTCCGCCAGACATCACCAAATTGTACATGCGCCGTCCAAAACCACCGGCTCCCCCCCTGCACCTACGGTCTCTACCTCTGTGCTGACTTCGTCTATTGATCTTGCGGACGTTCCTGCCACATCTGACCTTGATATTCCAATTGCTCTTCGGAAGGGTACTCGTTCTTGTGTTCAGTATCCCATCTCTAACTTTATTTCATATTCTACTTTATCACCTGGATTCTCTACTGCTCTATCTACTGTAGAGACTTATCCTATTCCTAAGAATGTTCTTGAAGCCTTGTCTAATCCTGGGTGGGTCAGTGCAATGAACGAAGAATTACAAGCCTTAGAGGACAATCAGACTTGGGATCTTGTGCCTTTACCCTCAGGAAAGAAAGCTATTGGTTGTAGGTGGATATTCACTGTGAAAGTTAATCCTGATGGTTCTTTAGCTTGCCTGAAAGCTCGTCTCGTTGCCAAGGGCTATGCTCAAGTTTATGGCGTAGATTATGCTGATACTTTTTCACCTGTTGCCAAGCTTACTTCCATCCTCATTTTAATCTCTCTTGCCGCTACCTACCAGTGGCCCTTGTTTCAGTTGGATGTGAAGAATGCCTTCCTTCATGGAGATCTGCATGAGGAAGTGTGTATGGAGCAACCACCTGGGTTTGTTGCTCGGGGGGAGAAGAATAAGGTTTGTCACCTCCGCAAATCATTATATGGTCTCAAGCAGTCACCTCGAGCATGGTTTGGACGATTCACTACTGTTGTAATAGAATTTGGGATGACTGATGACTCGTTGTGAAAGTGATCACTCTGTATTCTTTAAAAGCTCTGATGCAGGCAAAATCTTTCTTGTAGTTTATGTTGATGATATTGTCATTACAGGAAATGACACTTTAGGAATTGATAGGTTAAAGACCTATTTGCAAGAGAAATTCCAGACCAAAGACTTGGGCAAGTTAAAGTATTTTCTAGGAGTAGAAGTTGCCCAATCAACAAAGGGCATCTTCTTATCTCAACGGAAGTATGTACTAGATTTGCTTTCTGAAACAGGAATGTTGAGATCAAAACCCATAGACGCTCCCATGGAATGTAACTTAAAGTTAATGCCAGAAGATGGAACCATTCTTGATGATCCAGAGAAGTACAGAAGGCTTGTTGGAAAGCTGAATTATCTGACTTGACTAGACCTGACATTGCCTTTCCAGCTAGTGTTGTGAGTCAATTTTTGTCTGCCCCACGAACATCACATTGGGATGCAGTTATACGAATTGAGAGGTATCTTAAGAAAGCACTAGGACGTGGACTTCTTCACACTAATCATGGGCATAGAAATGTTGAAGGATTCTCTGATGTTGATTGGGCTGGATCACCTATTGATAGAAGATCGACTACAGGCTACTGCACATTCGTTGGAGGAAATCTTGTATCATGGAAAAGTAAGAAACAAACTGTGGTAGCAAGATCAAGCGCAGAATCTGAGTATCGTGCTATGGCACAGGTAACATGCGAGATGGTATGGATAAAACAATTACTCCAGGAATTAGGAATTATTGGTGACATACCAATGAAGTTATGGTGTGATAATCAAGCTGCGGTTCATATAGCATCAAATCCAGTTTTTCATGAACGTACCAAGCATATTGAAGTTGATTGCCACTTTGTTCGTGAGAAGTTACTACAAGGCATAATATCCCCCAAGCATGTGAGGACTGGAGAACAACTCGCAGATTTGTTCACCAAAGCTCTAGGGCATACAAGAGTTACCTATATTTGTAACAAGCTGGGCATGAGTAATATATATGCTCCAGCTTGAGGGGGAGTGTTAGGAAAGGGCAATTTGGGAAATGACAGATCCATCGAGAGTTAGTGCACTAACTCTCGATAGGAAAAAGAGGTGGTAGTTAAGAGTTTTATACCAATCGAAATTGGTTGATGCTTTCCTATATAGAATATACTTGTAAATTAGCCTATATAAAGTGATATTATTTTGAGGAGTGCTCACAAGTTCTATCTGAGCCTCCACAACTAAATCGTGGCTTCCATCTTCTCTTCTCCCTCATTCTTCCCCTTATTCTTTCTCAAAATAACAAACCTTATCAGATACCAGTATCATATTTGGATGTATTAAGAAAATAAGCTCACTTCTTGCCTGAAGACCTTGCTGGTCATGTATATCTTGTTTATAATGTCTTCTATTATGGTGCTTCTGTTGTTTCTTCAGGATATGGCAATAGATTATCCATTTGGAAATTGAAGTTCCTTGGAGTAATGGACCTGAAAGGAAACTGTTGGTGATGTGTAAATTCTGAGCCACTAAACTTTCAAAGAATTTGACCAACCTATATAAAATTAATTATAAAATAAATGTAAATTATTTTAGAATCCTTGAATTTGAAATTTATGTCAAT
This sequence comes from Hakea prostrata, assembly GCF_041222555.1. NCBI lineage: Eukaryota > Viridiplantae > Streptophyta > Magnoliopsida > Proteales > Proteaceae > Hakea > Hakea prostrata. Next base: position 3,043,892 of record NC_142601.1, on the reverse strand, counting down.
TAGATAAAATAAATGTTTCATTATTATTCTTTCTATATAATGGCACCCACACCTCACACCAGACCTAGGTTTTTGACAACTTGGACCAACCACCCCTTGTAGGCTGCCTTGTAAATAGACAGGACCCATGGATCTTCACGGGGATATTGAACAATGCTTCAAATGGGTTGGGTCTTGTATTGGCTAAAGTCTGCGCCATGCATTGCTGCTGCTATCCCTAGATGTAAAGTTTCTCTTGTTGTGATCCTCTTTTTTTCTTTTAGTGCAGTGGTTTATGCTGTTATGATGTTGTGGAGTTGATGCTTTTTCATGTTAATTCAGATTTCAGAGAAAGAAAATTTTTACCAATTAGGTGCTTCGCATTTCTAATTTCTTTTAATGGCTTCGAATCTGTTTGTTTATGTTGTCTCATCCATTTCTTAGAAAATCTATATTACATCAGGGAAAGGCTGAGTATGCTAGTGGAATACTATATCCTAGCCAATGTGCGGAATTTCGCTGTCGCCATTTCGCTACCCGCTACCCACTCTCAGTACCATACATGTAGTCAAGTATGCTATATTCTAGTAATGTGCGAAATTTCGCTGTCACCATTTCGCTACCCACTCTCAATACCATACATGTAGTCAAGTATATATAATTTATATCATGTAAAACAGTCAACACTACAAGTGTAGGCAAATAAATAGTGATCCCATCATCTCAATATCTACTATTGCCCTGTTTCATCAAAATACTGCCCTGTTTGGGCAAAATATAGCATTGTTTCGGCGAAATATTTCCCTGTTTGGGTGAAATATCGCCCTGTTTCAGTGATATATCTCTGACATTTTGTAATTTTGTTTTCACCAGGGGGTTTCATGTCGCTACTTACCAAAACACTGAGATATCACCAAGTTCGGCGATATTTCTACAACATTTCTTACCATGATTCTAGCACCCTATGTAGATTTCTCTCTTCCTCTGAAATGACTGTCTTACACTTTTAAAAGGGGGAAGGAGAGAGACAGACAGATAGGATGCTGTATACTATATACTTCTGGCATGCCCATCCCTTTCCTGTAACTTTATTATGTCTTGGACCTCTTGGTACTAATGGAATGAAGTCAAGGTATGTACGACATGTCAGTTTATTCAACCCTGTTCATGTTTGTTTTATTTTCTGTGTGCAGGTCAGAGGTTCATAAAGGTGGCAAAATCTCCATTATCTCCACCTCTTGCATTTCCTTTTGTTGTGACTTCATCAGGCATTTCATTACTTAGTGATGATGGAATAGAAGTAAAGGGGCCGGAGATATGCACAATCCATTGTGAAGGTCTGTTGAGATGCAGTCATGCTTATGACTCTTTCTTGCTTTTTTTCCACTCTTTGTGACTGATATTCTGAGGGAATTCCTTGAACCACAGTGAGTGAATAGAATTGTATGATAACCCCCATGGAGGAACATGCAGGGGAATGTCACACTGTATCCGCCATGGTAGTGCCTACGCTAGTCTTCCATGTAAAACACCCACATCTACATCAAAGATTTAGTAGTTTTGAACAGCCTAGATGGTATTAGAGGAGTCCATGTTCCA